>NC_059433.1:63100525-63163025 GCF_021028975.2 Sphaerodactylus townsendi
TGGCGTCCAGCTTGTCGGCTCATCACAATATCATTTCCCCAACTGCTGTAACGCTTTGTCTAATCCACTGTTCCAAATCGATACCTGGAAATAAAACCAGCTCACTGTCCTTGTAAAGGGAGTAATCTATACACAGCCATCTGTGTTGGCTTAGCAGTACTCATGTAAGGACAGGTGGAATGGAATCACGTCGCCAGATGTTCCTGCTTTTTGAGAAGGTCTGCCTAGATTTCCTGCCATTTGCCCCCTGAAGCTGTTGCCTCATTGAGCTGAGCTTATTATCTAGACATCAGAGAAAGTTATGATGTTTTTGAGAACTTAACTTGTCTCAAAGGAAGACAGTTTTGGGGATGGGGGGTAGGTTGTACTGTAGTCTGCAGTAGAATAGATGATTTGAGTCAAGTAGCATCCTAGGGGTTGATGAAATTTTTATCTCTCTCTCTCTCTCTCTCTCTCTCTCTCTCTCTCTCTCTCTCTCTCTCTCTCTCTCTATCTATCTATCTATATCCTCCTCTCTCTCTCATATCTATCTATCTATCTAATTCATTCATCTATCTACTCTTTATCTACCTTATCTATCTATCTATCATCTATCTATCATCTATCTATCTACCGCCCCATCCCCTGAGGGCTCTGGGCAGTGAATAACAAAATAGTGTTACATAAACAGCAATAGCAATAGCAATAAAAATAATATCGTTAACATCATTAAAACATAAAATTACAGCGTTCCACATAAATCATTTGGCGTCCAGCATTAAAACTATCAATAAAACCCTCCCAGAAAAGGGGACGGTAAATCCAGATCTCACAAGGTCCCAGAATGTTAAAAGTGAGGGACAAAAAGGGGGCACGCCATCAGCGGCTGGCTTCCCCAAAGGACCTGTGGAACAACTCGGTCTTACAGGCCCTGCGGAACTCTCCAAGATCCCGCAGGGCCTGGACAGTTGGAGGAAGAGTGTTCCACCAGGCAGGGGCCAGGGCCATAAAAGCCCTGGCCCGGGTGGAGGCCAGCCGTGTCATTGAGGGGCCGGGAACCACCAGTAAATTGGCCTCTGTAGGGACATATGGGGTAAGGCAGTCCCGAAGGTACGAGGGCCCCAGGCCGCGCAAAGCCTTAAAGGTTAATACCCATACTTTGTGGTATATAAGGTTTTAAATACTAGGTTTTAAAAGTCAAAGTGCCCTTAATCAGAGGGAGTTTCGACTCTCGAAAGTTTATGTTGACCCTCTGAAACTAGCTTCACGGAAGGTACCGCATTCACCTGAATGGAATGGATATCCAATAGAAACCCTGCCCCCTATCTTGTAGGTCTCTAAGGCACTCCTGGACTTGGGAAATTTGGATTCTCGAATGCTCATCCCCCAACACTCACTTCAATCTCATGCTCTCAGCTGACGTCACCCTCACAACTACGGAAACCTCAATAAATCAATACACAACCATCTCTAATCTAGGGTGCTGTGTGGTTTCCGGGCTGTATGGCCGTGTTCTAGCAGCATTCTCTCCTGACGTTTCGCCTGCATCTGTGGTTGGCATCTTCAGAGGATCTGATTGCATCTGAAGATGCCAGCCACAGATGCAGGCGAAACATCAGGAGCGAATGCTGCTAGAACACGGCCATACAGCCCGGAACCCACAGCACCCCAGTGATTCCAGCCGTGAAAGCCTTCGACAATATATCTCTAATCTAGTTTTTCCCAAATTCAAAATGAGGATTAAAAAAGGCTAGTGCAAAGGAGGCCATTTTCGACCGTACCATCAAGGCCATCAACACCTGGGCCTTACCTGAAATCAGGTACACAGCAGGAATAATAAACTGGACAGGGTCTGATTCGGATGCATTGGATAGAAAACTCAGAAACTTATGACAATGCATTACATCTTACACCCATGTAGTGATACTGATAGACTATACCTTCCCTGGAAATCTGGTGGCAGAGGGTTACGGCAAGTAAAGTCTTTAATTTTGCTTGCTCTTAACTTTGTTATTTAAATTTTAAGGAACTGCTGCTGTGGAAATTTGTTTTAATGTGGTTAGTTTTAGTTATGTATTTTATGTGCTGTTATTGGAACAGCTGTATTGTGAGCTGCCTCGAGCCCTTTGGGGGTGAGGTGGCCTATAAATCTAAATCTAAATAAATAACAACAACAACAACAACAACAACAACAACAACAACAACAACAACAACAACAACAACAACAACAATAATAATAATAATAATAATAATAATAATAATAATAATAATAATAATAATAATAATAATAATAATAATAATAATAATAAAGCAAACTGTGGAGTAGGAGTAGGAGAAACATGTGTTGGCCGATTATGTGAATGAAAGTCAAGAACAGGTGTAACCTCTATCTGTGGGTTCTGAAAGCCCAGAGAACCAAACAGAACTACAAAAAGGTGATTAAAATGAGGACTGAAAGCTGGCGCAACAAACCGCTGCAAGGCCAATCTGAAGACCATCAAGCTGCTGCAAAAAGATCTCCTAGACCCGTGGTGGCGAACCTATGGCACTCCAGATGTTCATGGCCAAGTGGCCATGCTGGCGGGGGCTGATAGGAATTGTAGTCCATGAACATCTGGAGTGCCATAGGTTCGCCACCACTGCCCTAGACTGAGCACAAACAGAGGCACAACTCAGGAACCTCGATGATCCACTGGAATTTATGCAGGAATTACAACATCAGAACAGCTAGGAACTGGTGGGAACATCATCCAGAGAAAGTCACGGAAAATGAGAAGGTCAAGATGTTGTGGGACTTCCGAGTTGGTGCATAACACACTGGTCATCACAGTGACCGAGGACAAGAAAGGGATCATCATCGACATAGCAATTCTTGGTGACAGCCGAGTCGAAGAAAAAGAACATGAGGAGATCGCTAAATATGGTTTGAAGATTGAGATTTAGAAACTATGGCAGAAACCAGCTCAAGTTGTCCCAGTGGTAATTGGCACCCTGGATGCAGAGGTGGGATCCAGCAGGTTCTCACAGGTTCCTGAGAGTAGGTTACTAATTATTTGTGTGTGCCAAGAGGGGGTTACTAATGGGTGATTTTGCCACGTGATTTTTGCCTCAGTTACGCCCCTCCTCTCAGCAGTAGCGCGCAGAACTTGAAGCAGTCTAGCAGGAGGTGCACCGGCGTGCGTGGCAGCCTGCGCCTGCGTGCATTCGTTTCCCGCCCAAGGACCGGCGCAGCGGCTGCATCCTTGCCACAGCCCCGCCCAGGAATGCCTCGCCCCCGGAATTCCCGGCCACACCCCGTCATGCCTCGCCCAGCCTCATTGGCGCTACGCCACAGTTTACATTCCACCACCATGGGAACCTGTTACTACAATTTTTGGATCCCTGGATGCCATTCCGAAAACACTAGGGCGGCATTTGAAACACCCCAAATTGACACCGCTTCATCGGCAAGCACGGACTGTCAACGCGTGACGAGTAGCCTGCCTTTGATCCTCAGTTGACTTCTGATTATTTTTTTACTTGTGCTACTGATTTTATGGTGATTGCTTTCCCATTAGGCTCAGCTTCGTGTGCTTTACACGTAATTGCTGTTAACTGTTTGCTTTCAGTTGTTTTGCTCAGAGTATGTTGCACTGGTGCAGATTTTCACAGCGTATTGCAAGCCATCTGGAGCAGGTGAGCTCCAAGGGATAGTGCAGCAGGTAAAATCAATTGCATCTAGAACGAGGATTTCTAGAGGGGGTGAAAAAGTAGCCCTTGCCCCATTTTCTTTGGGAGGCTAACTTGCCGCCCATGAAGAATGGTTCTTTCCGGAGCGTTCTCTCCCTCCGCCTCTCCCCTCTGCGGTTTGTTCCCGCAGCAAGTCTCTTACAAGCTCAATTGTCTTGAGGAAAAGGCAAGGAGCCTCCTCGGGGAAAAGCAGGGAGGAGGAGCACCTTCCAGCGAGAAGATAAAATAATCACCCAGGGATGAGATGACAGTCGTGGCAATTTGATGCTGCCTCCTACGGTTGCTATTATTTGCTATTATGAGCAATTACAGGGCAGTACCTGAGAGCTTTGGGGAAGCACTTGATGGGAAGCTGGAAGAGTGAAATCTTCTTGTCCGTTGCTCTGTTTAACCCTCTCCAGCGTGGTGTCGTGGTCAAGAGCAGGTGCGCTCTGATTTAGAGAACTGGGTTTGATTCCCCGCTCTGCCACTTGAGCTGTGACGGCTTATCTGGTGAATGAGATTAGTTTGTGCACTCCAACACATGCCAACTGGGTGACCTTGGGCTAGTCACAGTTCTTGTGAGTTCTCTCAGCCCCACCTACCTCACACGGTGTTTGTTGGGAAGGGGGAAGGGAAAAGGAGTTTGTAAGCCCCATTGCTCTCACATCCTGCATGTGAGCTCCCAAAGGCACCTGGTGGGCCACTGCGAGTAGCAGAGAGCTGGACTAGATGGACTCTGGTCTGATCCAGCTGACTTGTTCTTATGTTCTTATAGAGGGGAGACCCCCCCACTCAACTGGAACCAGTTAAATTGTTTGACTCCTCCCACTGGCTAATTTCTTTAATTTTGTTTGTAATTAATGGGAGCCAGTTGGAAAATTTGGATTTGGTTATCTTTAGATATTAAAAACTTGTAAGGTCCTGTTGAAAATGGATGTTGTGATGGAAAATAGTTAGCTGAACTATGTATTAGCTAGAAACATGTGATATTATGCAACCAGTATTATTAGGAAGCTGAGGTATGTGAACATGGAGTTTACAGACTTCATCTCAAAAAGGGGCGTGTCATGGAATGATGCTATCGCTACAATAAAGGGAAGTCACATATGACTGTGAAAAGCATCTTTGCCTTTTGATCTCCTGGAGGGAGGACAGGAAATTATGCAGAGGTGCTAGGATGAAACTTCAAAGGCCTAAGTTACCTCGTGGTCTGAACAGAGTTTTCCTGAGAGGGGGGAAAACAAAGGTTTTGAATTCCATCTTGAGACGTGGACAGAGAAGCATCTCTGGGCCATGGGTTCCCGGAATGGGGACAAGGAACCAAAAGTAATGTAACCAGTTGAGCAATCTCTTACTGCATTTATGTTTTATTTCTTTTATTTCTGTTTTTCAATAAAAATCGTTGAGACCTCAGCTGGTTGGAGTTATTGGAGAAAAGAACCCAGGTTTTACTGAAACAAGCGTGGCTCTCCCAGGCTTGCTTTCATGATAGACGTGCAGCCATCTTTATATACACTGAGCAGCATCGTATGCTTCTAAGCCCATCGAACTCAATGGAGTTAATAGGTTGGCCCTGTACTTAAGGTAGCACTTTGAGAGACACTCCACAATGCCTCTCCTGTCCTCACTGCAAAGATAATGATGCTTCCCTTCTACGATACCAGGGGTGTCACTGACATGATGCATTTGAAGTGTGCCGAGCATTATTTTTTAAATAATCAGAATCAGGAATGAGTGGCCGGGCTTTCGTTTTTGTGGAGAAAACACAGCCTTGCGATGTAAATGATGTCTGCGAACGAGAGGGATTCTTGCGAGGAATCCACAGCCTTTCTGTGGAGAAAACACAGCCTTGCGGTGTAAATGATGCCTGCGAACGAGAGGGATTCTTGCGAGGAATCAAGTCTATCGCATCAGGGCCTCCTCGTTCGAATCTACACATCTCTTAGCAACCTGCGGGGAAGACGGCTGAATGAATTCCCCGTTTCTTTCTTTGTTTTTCTTAGAGAAGTACATCCAATCGTGGCTGCCCAGAAGGTGGCGCCACTGGATCTCCAAAAAGCAGCGTTGCCCATTCTTCCATACTAATGGATGCAGCCAAATGTGAATGCTCTGAAAGGGGCCGAAGGAATTCTCGAGACTCCTTCATCTGCTTAGGCCACAAGACGAATACGGCGCATAATGCCATCCATTCGATCCTGATACTTGTGCATGTCACTATGTCACAGCTGAATTATGGAGACTCAGTAGGGTTTTCAAGCCAGCGTGGTGTAGTGGTTAAGAGCAGGTACACTCTAATCTGGAGCATCTGCCACTTGAGCTGTGGAGGCTTATCTGGTGAACCAGGTTAGCTTTCCACACAGACATTTTAAAATGCTTTGAGGCAGGAAATCAAATGTCTCGCACATGGAGATCCTCCCCGCCCAAAAGGTTTTATTTGCAGCCTCAAAACATTTTAAAAGTGAGCAGCAGTGGCGTAGGAGGTTAAGAGCTCGTGTATCTAATCTGGAGGAACCGGGTTTGATTCCCTGCTCTGCCACTTGAGCTGTGGAGGCTTATCTGGTGAATCAGGTTAGCTTGTGCACTCCAACACATGCCAGCTGGGTGACCTTGGGCTAGTCACAGCTCTTTGGAGCTCTCTCAGCCCTACCTACTTCACAGGGTGTTTGTTGTGGGGGGGGGGAAGGGAAAGGAGATTGTAAGCCCTTTTGAGTCTCCTTACAGGAGTCAGTCACAAGCCTTTATTGGCATAAAATAAACATACAAAATCAGCATACAAAATTTGCCCATTATTGCTCACAATTATAGACACTGGTACTAAAATACTAAATACTAAAATATATACATGGTCCTTCTGTAACTATAGGACATTCCTTCAGCTAAGTTAACTCACTTAAACGTCATCGGATACTGACAGAAGCTAGAAAAATTACTGCTGGCTATATGTGGTCATAATACATAGACATTGGTTGGTATTCATCTAGACTTACGTCTATTATTGTTAGCAGAAATTTTGCTACATTCTCACACACTGTGGGATCCATGTTGTTCAAAAGCATAGGTATCTTAAGAGCATCAGTTAGCCTGTTATACAGAAATGGGATAAGTTGCAGATTGTGACATTTCTTGATTTTTTGCAAACCTTACACACAATGAAAAGAGGTGTATGATCGAAAGTGTCTCCACCTGACCCATATTGCATGGACATAGCCTCCCTCTGTTTAGCCATTTGCTGATATCTGCCATAGAGCAGCATAGAAGGCATTAGATTGAATCTGGCCAGTGTTAAAGCTCTTCTTAATTTAGGGTTGGTGATCCACTGTAAATAACTGGCCATGTGTCCTTGTTCAATTGGAATAAGCAGGGTCAGGGGGGAACACGTTTTCCTCAAGCAGCTGTTAATCCATATCCCGATACTCTTGTTCTAATAGCTTAGTTTTCAAGCAGCTATATGCTTCTGATAGGGAAAGAGGGACTAACGACTCTAATGAAAAGCCAAGAGTGTTGATTTTTCCCTCAACTAGTTTCAGCCACCTAGAATTTGCATAGTCGGAAAGCATGAGGTGTAACAAACTGGAGTGATCCTGCAAATAGTGGATACGTAGCCAGTATCTGACAGTTCTAGTCACAGCTCTTTGGAGCTCTCTCAGCCCTACCTACTTCACAGGGTGTTTGTTGTGGGGGGGGGAAGGGAAAGGAGATTGTAAGCCCTTTTGAGTCTCCTTACAGGAGATAAAGAGGGGATATAAATCCAACTCATCCTCTTGTTCCATTGCCTGTCTCCGCTTGGGCAGGGAGAGTTCTGAGAGAACTGTGACTGGCCCAAGGTCAGTGACTGGCCCAAGGACCCAGTGATACCACTGAGTCAGCACATGAGATTGCATCCACCTTTGGCCTGCACTGCCACTGCACCATATAGGGGAGGTTTGACAGGTAGAGACATTGCTTCTTAAAAATACCTGCCCCCCCCCCCCTTATCCCACCTGAGGTCTTGCTTGTAACAGTAAGGGTGGGCGTTTGAACCAGGAATCCCCCTCCCAAAGATCTTGTTTCTATATTTTGTTTTTTGTTTGAACCAGAAAAGGGTGGTAATAAAAAAATGAAATACCCTGTTTCCCCGAAAATAAGACAGTGTCTTATATTAATTTTTGCTCCCAAAGATGCGCTATGTCTTATTTTCAGGGGATGTCTTATTTTTCTGTGTTCTGTTCGTCGGGCATGCTTCCAAACAAAAACTTTGCTACGTCTTATTTTGGGGGGATCTTGGAGGGGGACCTTCATGCTGTCATGTATCTACAAGGCATCCCAAGGCATCCCAAGCTCCGAAAAGCTGTGACTAGCCCAAGGTCACCCAGCTGGCATGTGTGGGAGTGCACAGGCTAATCTGAATTCAATTTCCAGATCATGGATAAAGGTAAGCCCGTGTAGAGCGAGTTACAGTAGTCTAATCTAGAGGTGACCGTGGTCTTCACAGTTCAAGTGGCAGAGCAGGGAAACCTGGTTCCTCCAGATTAGAATGCACCTGCTCTTAACCACTGGAAAGTGAGATGCTGTCTCTCAGGGTGGGGACATCCAACCCAAAACAGGATCACTTTCAATGTTGTTTAACTAGGGACCCAGATTCTCCCTTTACAAGTGATTTAAATGAGAATTTGGGCTCTAGTTTAAATGCCATTGAAAGTGATGCTGTTTGGGGGTGGATCTGCAGCATCACAGCAGCTGTCTGGTGGAGGTATGTGCAAAACTCAGATTTTGCACCAGGCTCCATTTTTCTCTCTATGCCTCTGCCCAGAGGGGAGGGGCAGGCAGGGCAGGGCAGGGCAGGCAGGGCAGGCAGGGGAGCCTGCCATCCCCACTCCTCGAGAGCTGCTTTATAAGCACTAGGCCAGGGCAGGGCTTGTAGTTATGTGGTTATGCTTTAGGCGGGTGGCCCCACCCCAACCCCCCCCATAAAAAAAATCTATACCCACGCCCCTGCCAATTAGTAACCCTCTCACTGGGCTAATAATAAATAATTAGTGACTCCACTTCGGAACCTGTGAGAACCTGCTGGACCCCACCTCTGCCCTAAAGTGGTATATTTGAGACATTTCAAACTACTAACTGGATAAAAGCTTAGGAGGATTAAGGAGGGAGAACATAACACAAAGGCTGCTCTAGATGGGAATTTTCCCCTGATGCAAATGCAGGTCCCCCCTGGATTGTCCTATTCACATCATGTCGCGTTTCCATTCCAAGCATGATTCATGGCACTCCTGGGCTTCCATTGTAACCAGAGAAAACAAAAATCTAAGGCTTAAGCCAAATACCTATCTATCTTCTATCCGGCTGAAAGAGACTGCTGGTAGCTGGGTGAACCAGCATGGTGTATGCTTGTATAGGTGGATCTCCGAATCTGAAGAACCAAGTTTGTGGGGGATTTTGCCTGTCTGTCACAACTTAGTTATAAAAGTTGACTGTATGTAAAGAAGAAGACAAAGAAGAAGAAGAGTTTGGATTTATATCCCTCCTTTCCTGCAGGAGACTCACAGCTCCTGAGCCCCTGACAGCCCCCCCCCCCCAAAATTGCCCAAGATTCTCTGCAGTGCCTTGGCACCATAGGCAAATTCCAATGGGGAATTTCCTGTTTAGCTGCACATTTTGAAGATGGGGAGGCACCAGACTTTCAAGGTGGCTCCAGAGGCCCTCCTGTAATAGCATCCAGGCTTGCGAACTTTGCTTCTTGGGGGTTCAATTTTCTCTGGGCCCCCAAAAGGCTCATTTTGTTTTCTCTGCTCCTACACATGAAGCTCGCTGGCTGAGTTCTCAGAACTCCCACAACCACCCTCATCCCCACCCACCCCCCAGAAGCAAAGTTCACCAAGACTGGATGCTATTACCAGGGGAGCCTCCTGAGCCACCTTGAAAGCCTCATGCCTCTATCTCAAAAAAAAATGTGCAGCCTAAAACAGAAATCCCCATTGGTGGCTCCAGGATGCCTTGTATCTCAGATTAATATTCTTCAGGACATATTCAGGTCGATTTTCACCTGAATATGCCCAAATGCGCCCAGATTTGGTCTGAGGGGGGAAAAATCTGTTCAGCAGATGTTATGTCATTAGAAACTCTACAGACATACCTCCCCATGACTGCCTCACATCTGGATATACAGTCAACCCATGTACCCAAACTGTTGAGTGTATCAGTGCAAAATTTGAGGCATTCCTTGTCACATATATCTTGGCCCTAAAGGCCTACCCATATAATACACTGTTCCCATGTCTACTCCCTCTCTGTCCTCTGATCCTGTTGAGTTAATGTATGCTAGATTTTCCTGATTCTCATATGTCAGGCACATGGGGTCCCATTTGGATTGGGGCCATGGTGTGCGGGGAGAGGGAGCTTAAACCTTTTTCTCAACCTGAAACAGCCTCAGGGAAAAACTATTTCCCTCATCTTGGGAAGCTTATATGCAGCCCACGAGGGTGAATAGTAGCTCCCCAGGGCAAATTCTGGTCAGGACCTGGGAACAGTTAGAGCTTCTGAGGGCCAAACTACATGTCAGTTGGGTTGGTGATACTCAAATTCAACTTGTGTTCCCTGCAGTCACACAGCAAGTCCAGGCAAAGGCATTTTTTAAAAGTATCCAGGAGCCTAAGTGCGTGGCATGTGGGTGGGGGTGGGGGTAGTGGCTGGTTCCTGTTTTTCCCTCTACCCCATTTTCTTGAGCCAAAACCTTTTGAGCATTGTATAAGAACATAAGGAACATAAGAACAAGCCAGCCACCAGACCAGAGTCCATCTAGTCCAGCACTCTGCCACTGCAGGGCTCCACCAGGTGCCTTGGGAGCCTCACGCAGGAGGTGAGCAGGCCTGCTGCTGCTGCTCCCGGAAAGCAATCTGGTTCAGAAGGCATTTGCAATCTGGAGATCAAGGAGGATCACTGGTAGCCATAGATCAATTCTCCATAAATCTGTCCAAGTCCTTTAAAGCTATCCAGGTTAGTGGCCATCACCACCTGTGGTGCACATTCCAACACCAATCACACGCTATGCGAAGAAGTACTTCTCATTAGTCCTGTAATTTTCCCCAGCATTTTCAATGGATGCCCCTGGTTCTAGTATTGTGAGAAAGAGAGAAAATTCTCTGTCAACATTTTCTACCCTAATGCATAATTTTATGACTTCAATCATATCCCCCCCAGTCAGTTCCCTCTCCAAAACTAAAGAGTCCCAAACGCAGCCTCATAAAGGAAGGTGCTCCAGTCCCCAATCATCCCTCGCTGTTCCTTGCACTTTTTTCTATCTCTTCGACACGCGAATATTTTAAAGAACCCATGGTTGCCAATCTACACAGGGTAGGGAACTCATGCTCAGAGCTGCATGCTGCTCTTCTGCCCTTGGGTAATCTGTAGGCTCCATGAGCCGAGTCACCGCCCCATCCTTGGTCTCGTCTCCTGGTGCAGGCAGCAGGGCAGGCCACCAACCGCCCATGGTTGGGTGGGCTGGCGCCAGGCTTCGCCTCATTCCATTGGAATGGGTGGGCGCTTTCCTGGCGGCCATGCAGGCCTGTCAGCTGGCCTCCATCTCGTCTTCCGCCCTGCAGGCAGCAGGGCGGGTGCATCCATGCGCTTCTCAGAATGAAATGGAGTAAAGGTTAAAAAAACCCCAAATATATACAGTGTTGTCTTTATTTTAAATGTCAAAATTATTTGGTGGCTCCAAGTGTTTCTTTTCCTGTGGGAAAATGGGTCCAAATGGCTCTTTGAGTGTTAAAGGTTACCTACCCCTGCACTAACATGCTGGGTCAGGAAGCTTTTCAGCCTGTGAAAATGGTGGCATTTGAAAAGGAAGCTGAGTGCTCCACCCTCCATGCTACACTTCTGAGCAAAGGCTTTGAATGCCTCTCCCCACAGCTGTTGTGTGACTGCACAGAAAGCAGTGCGGGTCCAGCAAACCTCAACCCAACTTGGCAAGAAGCATAACATATAAGTTTGGCTCCAGAGAAGCAGACTTTTAGGTCAGAGGTATAGCTTTCAGAAAGGTTTCAGCTGGTACCCTTAAAAAAAAAATCAGCTGCTTAGAAAAACCACATTGTGTTGAAACGGATGCCACATCTTAATATGGGTGTCTTAGTAAGTATATCAAGGGTAGCGAGGGAAAGGTCCTTTCTTGGTAATGAACTTTTCCTGGTGGTGGTAAGTGAAGGGCAATGTTCAGAAACGAAGTCGCTGTGCCTATCTTTGGACATAAATCAGGACAGTGACAGAGAATAGGAAATGGCCCTTCCGTGTATAGTAACTCAGATCAAAAACCGATATACGGATTTGAAAATTACAAACGAAGCTGGTTATAAACGTAGTTTTTAACATTCTAGGATTAGATTCTCTAGTTGCTGTAAGTGTGCACGATTAAGGGTGCTAACAACCCGTAAAAGCCATTTATTTCCTTTTTATTTATTTATTTCCTTTTATTTATTATTTTCGATTTTATATCAGCCCTATCCTGAGGGGTCTTGTATGTACAACAAGATACAAATAAGTTAGGGCAAAACCATACAATAAAACAACATAGCTCATAAACTCCAACATTAAAACATACTCAATTTCATTAAAACAGCTGTAATTTCATAATAAAGGCACCTCGGAGAGAATCCTTTTCCTTAAAACCCCTCCCTAGGGGAGCCTGACTTCCATAGGGAGATAATCCTGATGTAATCAATTTTATCCATTTATTTCACTGTGGCTCAAGGCCGTGGAGTCTAAGCTGAGATCCCGTGGTCTATCTGTCGAGGCATTGATGATGACAGAAAATACTGAGGCCAGATGAATAATTAAACAAACACTACAGGATATCGAAAGGAGCCACGATATAAATAGAATTAAGTATTTCCTGTTTGATACACGTACCTTGAACGATATAACACGGATGTCTTACATAAAACACCTGGATGCATTAAACCTGTGAAGAAGTTTTGTGCTCATTAGATAGGATGCCTTCCCCACGGCGGTTTTAATTGGCAAATATAATAAGAGACCGAAAAAAAGAAGGCCTACGCTCATGCCAAGATGGCTCCATAAAATCAAGAACATCTTATCTCTTTGTCTGCAAAAAATTTAGAACAGGGAAAGAAGTTAAATTCCACTAACCCAGTGTTATGTAAATATCCCGTGAGGGGATAGGAGAACCCTTATTTCAACATTGGTCACCGAACAGATTTTGAGGCAACCTTAAAATTACAATTCACCTGGGAGTATCTGTAAAAAGAACAAGAGGGTGATTCCTATTATAATGTCATGTCATCAAGTATATTTACTAAGCCTATTTCATTGGCTATAACAATACAGATACATGCGGTTAAAACAGTAACTTGTTAAAACAATGATTTAAATTAAACAATAACTTCGGCTTTACATTAAACATAAATTATTGAAGTATTCTAATCTCTAAATTAAAAACTCTTACCTCAAATAATTCTCTCCACGCCAGATGTTTTGCAGCTTCTTCCAGCTAGTCGGTTAATCTCAGTCCCTGGGAATTCAGACTTCAGTTCAAACAGCTTTAAATACTTTGCTCAGAATTTACCTTCAGGGCAAAGAGAGCCATCTCAGGTTAAAACATAGGAATCAATATCAGATATCATTATAATGGTTTTAGCTTAAGTTATTTTAAAATAATTTTTATGAAGAGAAGATTTTATTATATTTTTGTACTATAGATGGATGTTTGATATGGTTTTAAATAGTCTCATTTTATAATGGTTTTAATAGTTGCATTTTAGTCTTTGGACACTACTGTACTTGGTGCTAGGGACGCTATTTTGCTAATTAATTCTTTTATGATCTGGTCTGCGACTGTACAAATAAAATTACCCTGCTGATATTATTTTTAAAGTGGGGAAACCTAAGTTTAAAAGGACTTTTTTTTTTACCTTTTCATTTTGTAAAACAACTCAAGAACCAGTAGTCTCTATAATGTGTTTAGCTCTTAGGAAAGTGAGAAAAATGTGATCCAAATTAGTCACAGAAGGGGGGATACCCAAAAGTACAGATTAAGTGGATATAAATGCAAAGGGCCGAAATATCCTTTTGCTCCCCTTCTAACTCCCATTAGCCTCTTGCTCTCACCACTTCCTGCTTCCTTTCACCTCTTGCCTCTCCTTCCACCTCACTGTCAAACCCTCCCCACATTATTGTTCTTTCCTCTTCACTTAACACTCCTTAGGCAGCAAGGTAGCTGGATGAAGAAGCGGCAGTGAGAGGAGGGCATGGCACATGAGATGGCAGAGCCAGGGGTCTTAGTGACTCTGGGACCATGGGCAAAAAAGTCCGGCTGCATTGCTGACCTTTTCAGAATTACTGTCTGTCTGTCTCCACTGGCTCAAACAAGGCAGACCTTACGCCATGCAAGGTGGGTAGAGCTCTCCATCATCACCAGAAGCCAGCTGCCCAGCCCCAAACAGGGCAGGATGCCTTCTGTTTCTTCTCCCTTCCCAGGGTGGGCAGAGCTGTGGTCAGCTGGGCCCCCCAAATGCAGGCCCAGCAGCAGGGATCCGTAATGAAAATTATGTTCCTGGGCAGGGCATTACTGGGTGGGCTGTGGCAAGGATCGCACCACCGTGCCGGGTCCCCAAGTGGGAACTAATGCATGTGGCACAGGCTGCCACGCACCGGGTGCACCTCCCTGCTAGACTGCTTCAAGTTCTGCCACTGTTGAGAGTGAGGGGTGCAAATCAAGGCAAAAATCACATGGCAAAATCACCAAAATAACCCCTCGGCACACACAAATAATTAGTAACCTGCCTCAGGAACCTGTGAGAACCTGCTGGATCCCACCCTGGGCTCCAGGGCAGCTGCCCCCCTGTTGCCCAGCAGCTAAGACCAGTGTCGGCAGAGCCCTCTGGTTTCCCAACCAAACCCCTAGTTTGCAACTGGTGGGATTTGCACATGGATGTTGAATGGAGAGAAGACAAATTGGGGGCCTGTGAGGAATGTCGAGATTAAGAACACCAGGAAACTTCACCAACATTAATTTTGTCCCCGTTCTCACTGGGACTCAAGGTAAATGTAGTCTCCCAGTAATCTCTGGTCATTACTGACCCAGGTAATGTCACATCATGATAAGCCACTAGGTAGCCTATAAGCTTACAGGGTCGCTTGTTACTGCCTCCCAAGTCATCTGTTTGGAGCAAGTTGTGCACCACTCTTACCCGACCAGAAGGATGTACGGGCTGAGTCAACCCAAGCAGACTTCCATCAAGATCAAACTTCTAGTCTGAGCAGAGCTTTGACTACAGTTCTACAGTTTATTACTTTTCACCTTAACCAGTAGTTCTCAACCTCCTAATGCCATGGCACTTAATACTGTTCCTCATATGGTGACCCCAACCCTAACATTTTAATCCATTTTGCCAGATGGAGAACACTGGATGCAGAGAGTCATTTTTTTTTTTTCATTTTCATAACCTTTATTGGCATAAGAAGCAACAGAACGAGTCTAGGCTTACCCCAGAAAGGGTTGTCTGCCCCAAAGGGGTCCCCACCCCAAGTTGAGAACCACTGCTCTTAACCAAGGTGATTAACACATGTAGTGATCAATGCAATTGCCCACTAACATCTGATGCTATAATAGACCAGGGATTACAGTAATCTACATTCTCCTCCCTTTAGCTGACACTCAATTGCTCCCCTGAGGTTCCAGGCTTCCTGAACATGCTCAGTCCCCAGCTGCCCAGTTACTGCTTTCGCCTCCTTTAACATGTAAATTAACAGTATTTGGTACATCTGGGGATTTCCTGAGTATGTAAAACTCTGATCTTGCTCCATGATTGGGGCCACAACCTTTGCTATTAGAAGGAATAAGCTGGGGCATATGAAGAACTGTATGGGAGATAAATAATTGAATCCCCATCCCCCCAGACCCAAATCTTCCCCCCCTTCCACATTGCTATAAATATTTAGGGTCTCAGTGGGTCTATTACCCTGTCTGTCCCTTCATTTTGTTAACAAATTCTGAACTGATCTCAACATTCCATCTTCCTGGAGCATGTCTAACCTCATCAGACTAGTAGTATGGGATTTTCCTCTGCTCTTCTGATTTATCAAAAAAAGGGATAGTTTTCTTGCATCCTCGGGAATCCCCTTCTGAACCTGTGGTAGAAAGTCTCTACTTGGTGTAATTCTGCTGGTTTTGCTGCCTTGAATGCTGCTGCTTGAGGCAGTAAAAAATTACAGACGAGTAGGTGTGGGAGACCAATTTTAGGAGAGAACAGTTTGAGATCCAATCTCACTCATTCCAGGGCATGACCTGCTCATCATCAGTATTCATTGCTCTGTCTGGAAACACTCTTCCAGGTTTCTGGCAACACAGGAAAATCCAGAATGTGAATTACTCCAATAGTGCAACAAACATGATATGCAACACATGTGGACCCAACTGTGTTAGTCTCAGGTTAAAGGTCATAGGCATTTGGGGTGGGGGCAGTGGGAGTCTCTGTAGGGGAGACCCGAGTTCCCGTTTCAGTATCTATTTAGGGACTGCTGAATATGGATGGTGAGGGTGTTGCTGTAGTCACCTGCAACACCTGTGGTGGCTTGTTTCCTTGCTGGAGTGTTACCCAAAGTAGAAGGAGGTTTCCCCTTTTCTCATGGGAATTAGCAAAGCAGATTCGCGGGATTAGCAAAAGGTCAGGCAAGCTCGGTGATCTTGGTTGCCTGTGGCTTTACAGAAGTCAGCTTTTGCAAGAAATCTACTACAGAGAATAAAGTAACAATTGTATTTAGGGACAGCGGGGTACTTTTAAGCACACAATAATCAAAAAACAGTAAAACACACACACTCCTAATGCTTTTAAGCAGTTGTGAGGGAGTAGTCTGGAATAGATGAGGGAATTGAGAAGTAAGGGTTATAGTCACCTGATCTTGTTGTGGAATGGTCTGATGAGGAGCTGAACTCTGGTGAAGAACAACATATCGTGCAAACAATATCACAAAAGATATTGAAGAGCATATTGGGTGGCGGGTGGGGTAATAGGGAAAAGGGACCTTAGGGCTATTCAGAGGACCCTTAATTTTGCAGGGCAAAGAGGAGACCTACCTTTCCAGGAAAAGCAAGAGTCAGGACATCAACCTTAATGGTTAGGTCATTAATCTAATGGCGG
Source organism: Sphaerodactylus townsendi (assembly GCF_021028975.2). NCBI lineage: Eukaryota > Metazoa > Chordata > Lepidosauria > Squamata > Sphaerodactylidae > Sphaerodactylus > Sphaerodactylus townsendi. The sequence continues at coordinate 63,117,349 of NC_059433.1, forward strand.
CATTGATGATCCAGACTTGCAATGCCTGAAAAGAGGTAGCTGGATGGAAATTACAGCTGTAGAACAATGACAATGCAAATGAGGTGATCGTTAGAGAGGTTAGTCAGAGGAAGAAGCATTGAAGGAGGACAGTACTCATTGGCGGTAGAAGTTCATCATCAAGCGCTGGACATAATAGTCCCAATGTTTTAGGCAGAACAAAGTGAATATTCAAAACTTTAAATAAGCAGCCAGGGTGGGGAATGGCCCATAGTCTTAGATGTCTCTACACCCACGCAATATATGGGAAATAAACAAGACCAACTTCTGAATTCCTCAGAACACAGCAAAGCAAATTTGATATAATAGGCCTCAGTGAAACCTGGTGGATGAGTCTCATGATTGGAATTTAATAACTGTGGGGTATAACCTATTTCAGAGAAATACACCAACTAGGAAAGGAGGACTGGCAGTATTATATTTATATTAATTTAATTTATTCATTGAGACTTATACCCCACTCTATACAGAGGTCCAAGGGCCACTTACAAAATTAATCTCAGTACATGTCAGGGATGATTATACCTGTGAGGAGATCTATTACTTCAATTCTGAAAGCCATGCTGAGCATCAAGCGCAGTACCTAAGGGCAAAAAGGAAGAAACAGCGATGTCATTGTGGGGGTATGTCAGGAGTACTTTTGGTTGTATGGGTTCCTTCATGGGAGGGGAATCGGACTGGATGGCTCCTTGTGGTTTCTTTTTTTTTCTAACTTTATGATTCTATGAAGGGACACCAGAGCGCCCCCCTCTGAATCTGACAGCAATCCCATGTTCCTATTCCACATTCTTCCTTGCTGGTTTCCTGGAAGGAGTGTTTGGGTGGGGTGGGGGGTGATCAGTGTAAGTCCCTAGTGCAGCTACAGCCTCACACACATATTTGAGAACTGACCAATGTCTAGAGGAGAAAAGCTGAAAGTCAGGATTAAATTAACACTAGGGCCAGAGGTGGGATCCAGCAGGTTCTCACAGGTTCCCGAGAGTAGGTTACCACCATTTTGTGTGCCGGTAGGGGTTACCAATTGGTGATTTTGTCACGCGATTTTGCCTTTGCCACGCCTCCCTCAGCAGTAGTGCGCAGAACTTGAAGCAGTCTAGCAGGAGGTGCACCGGCACGAGTGGCAGCCTGTGCCTGGGTGCATTCGCTTCTCAGCCTAAGTGACTCGGGTGCAGTGGCTGGCCCCACAGCAGCCCTGCCCAGGTGGAATGCCCTGCCCTGAATGCCCCTCCGCCACCCCCCCTGTCGTGCCCCTCGCCCAGCCCCATTGGCGCTTGGCACAATTGTTTGAATCCCACCCCCATGGGAACCTGTTAAAAAAATTTTTGGATCCCACCACTGACTAGGCCATTTTGCATGCACTGCTTACCCTTATTGAAAACATTTATTAGCTTAAATTTTCTCCCGTGCAGGATTCACAAGACAGTTCTCTGGTAATACAATATTATGCGGAACACACACAACACCAACCATTATAAAACCCATTAAAATCTATTAAAGTCAACAATTTTAAAACCACTAGGATGGCAAACAAATTTAAATCAGTCAAATGCAGCCTCTAAATAAGACTGCTCATTCAAGATTGAACATATGAAGGTCCAGATGTATCTTCCTGAGGAGATAATTCCCCATAATTGTACTGCTGCCATAGAAAAGATCCGGTCTTGTCCACCCTTACGTATTTGATTGGTGGAACTGTTAGGAGGGCCTCTTTCTGCAATCTTTAACTCCAAGCAGAGGGAACGTATAAGAAATGGCCTCCTAATTCACCAAGCCATATAGGGTTTTTACAACCCTGCTCTGCACGGACAAGATGAAAGAATGAATGTAGCAGAAGAAACCACATTATTCTGAGTGCTCTACACATCCTGCTCCACTTCCAGATGGGGACCCGTAACTTGACCTATTTATGAGGTAAAATGTCAATGTGAAGTTGAGGGTTATGGTTTCCTCTGGTATTAGTGTGCATGTATTTTCACAATGGGACAAAGAGAGGGTTTCCGGTCTGTTTTAGATTGACAAATGGCTCTGGGGAAATTTACCCCCCCCCCATCACAACCAGCGTTCCTGTAGTGAATCAGACCACATCCAACAAGTGATTTTTTTAAAAAAATAATTGACACAGACATAGGGCTTCTAGTACTATCTGCTAGAGGGTCCTTGGCCATTGGCAGGGTTACGTTAAGAACACAAGAAACATAAGAACAAGCCAGTTGGATCAGACCAGAACCATCTAGTCCAGCTCTCTGATACTGCGAGTGGGCTCCACCAGGTGCCTTTGGGAGCTCATGCAGGATGTGAAAGCAATGGCTTGCTGCTGCTGCCCTCGAGCACCTGGACTGTTAAGGCATTTGCAATCTCAGATCAAGGAGGACTGGTAGAGCCTGGTACTACAAATCGACTTCTCCTCCATAAATCTGTCCAAGCCCCTTTTAAAGCTATCCAGGTTAGTGGCCATCACCACCTCCTGTGGCATATTCCAAACACCAATCACACGTTATGTGAAGAAGTGTTTTTACAGTCCCACTCTTCCCCTTGTATTTCAATGTATGCCCCTCTGGTTCTAGTAGTATTGCAAAGAGAGAAAAATTTCCTGTCAACATTTTCACCCCATGCATAATTTTATAGACTTCAATCATATCCCCTCAGACGCCTCTCCCCAAACTAAAGTGTCCCAAACGCTGCAGCCTTCCTCATAGGGAAGGCTCCAGTCCCTCAATCATCCTTTGTTGCCCTTCTCTGCACTTTTATCCTGAGATGCAGCCAGAACTGGACACAGTACTCCAAGTGCGGTCAGCATTCACTGCTTTTATATAAGGGTTACGACAATCTTTGCAGTTTTATTCTCACCTCTTCCTAATGATCCCCAGCATAGCTCTTGCCTTTTCACAGCTGCCATGCATTGAATTGACATTCTGGCTGGAACTATCAACTAAGACGCCCAAATCCCTTTCCTGGTCTGTGACTGATAGCACTGACCCCTGTAGCGTGTATGTGAAGTTTGGATTTTTTGCCACCATGTGCATCACTTTGCATTTTGCTACATTGAACTGCATTTGCCATTTCTGAGCCCACTCACGTAATTTATCAAGGTCCGCTTGGAGCTCTTCAAGAATCCTTTTGTGGTTCCCCCCCCACCCCCTACATAATTTGCATTGGTAGTCCAGAGGTCCATGGCCTGGCCTAGGTTGCAAGCTGGCACTCCTCAAAAACATAGGACAAGAATGTTTAAGTCACCCAGCCATCTTGTATGTTGAGTGTGAATTTGTAAGAGGAACTGATTTCGTGCAGGGAGGGATTAGTAAGCTGCCAGGCCCCGGTGGGGGAAATATCCAGAGACGCAGGGAGGAAGTCTAGGAAGGGTGGGGTTTAGGGAGGAGAGAAACCTCAGCAGGTTATAATGCCACAAAGCCCACCCTGTCCTCCACAGAAGCCATTTTATCCGGGGGCAGCTGACCTTGGTTGTTTGGAGAGCAACTGTAATAGTGCAGATCTCTAGGAAGTTGGTGACCCGAAATAAGTCATGATTTTGATAAGTCATAACAAACAAAATAAAGCTTTACAGTTAATTGGCCAAATGTTCGCTAGTAGTGGAGCAGCTAGTAGAGGGGAGTATAGTATGTAGAGGTTAAGAGTCAGACACCTGAGGAATGTTGATTCATGCCTCAGCCGCCTGAGTGGAGGTGTGCAGAGTCTGGGGAATTCAGAAGCCTGGCACTCCTTGTCACACGCCAGCTGGTGACCTTGGGCTAGCTCACAGATTTTTCTGAGCTTTCAAGCTCATCTATTCTGTTGTTGAGGTTTAGCTGTGGGGAGTGGGCAAGTGAGATTGTCAGTTTTGAGTCTCCCTGTGAGTAGTAGACATAAATCCAAACTCCCTCCTCCTCCTCTCTCTTCTTTCCCTTCCTCTCCCCTTCTCCCCCCCCCTTCCTCCTCTCTTCTCTTCTTCTTCTATAACAAATGCTGTTGCCTACAGAGTAACAACATAAAAGAAAACTCAAGCCCTTCTCTCAAAGTGGCTGTTACTGTCAAAGCAAAAAAACTGGCAATTTTGGACCATGTTAAATGTGTACCAGTAATTTTAGAAGCAAAACAAGCTTTTTTCCCATGGTTTTTGAGATGGTGTGTACGGCATGAGGGATTGTGGTGTTAGTCTAGAAGGGGAGGGCGTATTATAAGTTTGCACCAGGCCTGAATAAATAATGCTTATGTCCTTGGTTCAACCCACAGGAAGAGTAAGCTAAAAATGGGCTAGATAGGTGAGACTTTACAGGATAAGGTGTGCCCATGATCTAATTGATTATTAATCAGCCTGCAGAGAAGAAGAAGAAGAGAAGAGTTTGGATTTATATCCCCCCCCCTTTCTCTCCTGCAGGACTCAAGGCTTAACTTCTGTCCTTTCCCCTCACAACAAACACCCTGTGAGGTAGGTGGGGCTGAGAGAGCTCTGAGAAGCTGTGACTAGCCCAAGGTCACCCAGCTGGTGTGTGTGGGAGTGCACAGGCTAATCTGAATTCCCCAGATAAGCCTCCACAGCTCAGGCGGCAGAGCTGGGAATCAAACCCGGTTCCTCCAGGTTAGATGCATGAGCTCTGTCCTCCCCACCACTGCACAACACTGGCAACACAGAGGTCAGGTGGATCTGCAACAGGGCATTAAAAGTGCCCTCTCCCTTGAGATTAACTTCACTATCCCTTTAGGGCCAGACTAAAACATTCATTTTACCCAAGCTTTAATTAAGACTCCATTTGTCCATTTTTTTTTTTTTAAGCATGCTTAATCAATATTTTTAAGACTGTTCCATAATTGTTCTGCATTGTTTGTTGTGCCCCCGATAATTTAGGTTGTTTGCTTTTATAGTTTCATGGCATTGCATTTACTTGTGAGCTGCCTCAAGCAAGCCTCTGGGGAGGCAGCATATAATAGATAAATAAATATAGCTCATATATATATATATATAGGGAGCAGCAGTGGCGTAGTGGCTAAGAGCAGGCTAAGAGCAGGTGCACTCTGATCTGGAGGAACCGGGTTTGATTCCCAGCTCTGCCACTTGAGTTGTGGAGGCTTATCTGGGGAATTCAGATTAGCCTGTACACTCCCACACACTCCAGCTGGGTGACCTTGGGCTAGTCACAGCTTCTCGGAGCTCTCTCAGCCCCACCCACCTCACAGGGTGTTTGTTGTGAGGGGGAAAGGGCAAGGAGATTGTCAGCCCCTTTGAGTCTCCTACAGGAAAGAAAGGAGGGATATAAATCCAAACTCTCTCCTCCTCCTCCTCCTCCTCCTCCTCCTCCTTCTTCTTCTAGCTAAAGCAGGAAGAATCAGATAGGTAGTTAGGCAGGGGTGCCTACTGGCTAGAGATTAAATGTCCTGCCCCCTTAACAGACATGTTATTTATCAAGTGATGTTTTGTTCCATGGGGTGAAATGCATCACCTGCCCATTTCTATACAGTAAGCCTCTATTAAAGAGGCAGGACACGTTTTCTCCAGGGATTTGGCAACCCTTCTTGCACAGGTAGGCGGGGCAATAGCAGTGGAACTGGAAATCAGAACCAAATGCAAAATGCCTCTGCATGTGGGATTTCTGTAAGAGTCATTTAGGAGGACTTAGCAATGTTTGTGGCTAACACGTCGAGCTGAGAAGCAACCAAGACTGGAAACCAAGAAGAACCTGGAGGTGGTAAGTCTCCAAACCAGGGGCGAGATCCATTGTCTGCATGGAAAATTCTGAGAGAAGAGAGGTGGTTTTTTGACCTCTTTCTTCCTGAACGCTGAAACAAAAAAAAAAATCAAATGAACGAGCCTTCGCCTTTCCTCTTTGAAAAGTCACATGCCAATGCGACGATGAGACGTCAAACCAAGGTTTTGCGGGCAACAATGCTCTTCTCTGGTAGCTGCAGCCGATCCTGGCTACCAGAAATGGCTTGGAATAACAACTGATGTCCAGCTGACAAATGTCTGCTGTCTCTATGACATTATATGCCAAAGAGGTCCCCAAATACCACCTTCCCTGGGCTCCACCCGCAAATCATAGATTCATAGAATTATAGAGTTGGAAGAGCCCACAAGGGCCATCTAGTCCAAGGAACACACAAGAATCTCCAAGAAGAAGAAGAAGAGTTTGGATTTATATCCCCCCTTTCTCTCCTGCAGGAGACTCAAAGGGGCCTACAATCTCCTTGCCCTTCCCCTCACAACAAACACCCTGTGGAGGTAGGAAGGGCCAGAGAGCTCCCAGAAGCTGTGACTAGCCCAAGGTCACCCAGGCCATGCAGCTGGAGTGCACAGGCGATCTGACTCCCCCCAGATAAGCCTCCACAGCTCAGGCGGCAGAGCGGGGAATCAAACCCGGTTCCTCCAGATTAGATACACGAGCTCTTAACCTCCTATGCCACTGCTGCTCCAAGGATGTCCTAACCTGGAGTTGACAACCATATAAATGATTCGCAAACTGACTTTGTTGATATTTCTCAACAAGACACCTTCCTGTCCTCATGGGGCCACTGAGGCGGTTCACTTTCAGACAATATATTTTGAAGGCCCAGAAGGCCTAGCTATGATTTTTAACACAGAGTAAACATTCCCAAATCTTGTCGTTTCCAGATTGATCCCTTTAAAATTCAAGTTTCATGTATCTTCCTATGATGGAGGTCAGTCTGGTTGGCTTGTAGTTTCCCTGTCTTTCCCTCCTCCTCTTTTGAAAAGGGATAATGTTTGTTCTCCTCCAGTCTTGTGGCATTACCTCCCATTCTCCAAGAGGTCTCAAGATGATGGCCAAAGACTCAGTACTTAGATAGTTCCTTCAGCACCAGTGGTACATACATTCGGCCCAGGGGATCCAAAGTAAGTTAGACATTTTAGCATCTATGGACAATTGGGGCTGGATTTGCTCTAGAACCTACTTATTTGTCTTTTTGGTGGTCTGTGGTATCTGTGAAATTTCTCCAACCTCATTTTTCAAAGGAATCGACTTTCTTTCTGTCAGCTTTCTTCACTGTCCAACTTTCACACCCATACATAGTAATAGGAAATACTGTGGTCTGAATAAACTTGATCTTGGCTGCCAGTGACACATCCTTATACTTAAAGTCCTTGCTAGCTCCTTTGTGGCTGATCTTCCTCAGGTCCCTTCTGGGTTTTTTTTTAAATTGGGTTTCAGTCTCCATTTTGGTTGATGGAATAGTGCCTGATGTCCAAGCTAGATTCAGAAAAGCAGACTAGAGATCATATTGTAAATTTCTGTTGGTTACTGGAGCATACAAGACAATTTCAGAAGAAAATCCAGCTTGTTTTTCTCATAGATTACAGCAAAGCTTTGACTGTGTAAACTATGACAAGCTGTGGCTGGTTTTAAAGGAAATGGGTGTTGGCATCTGATTGCCTTTGATATGCACCTTGTACCTGGATAAGAGGCTACTGCTACTTTTAAGCCTTTGATGAATTTCTTGAGAATCTAATTATGGATTTCTCAGGCCTTGGTTACTCTGGGCCTTTGAGTACCTTGCTCTGAACACAGTGGAAACCTATGTACTGCTAGGGTTTGCCATTCCCCATTCCCTTGCCAGTGAAGGCAAGGATCCTCTTTCTCCAGCTTCTATTTCCTGCTGCTGTTTTGAGTGGTGGTAGAATTTTTTAAAATAGTTTTGAGGACTATTGCATGACATCACTTCCAGGAAATCTCCAAAAGTGACACTATGTCTCTCCAGGTATCCCTGGAAACTGTGGTAAAACTATAGAGTTTCTGGTGATTCCTAGCAGGACTGATATTACTTCTGGATTTTCCTGAACATGGCATCAAAATGTTGCACATGGCCATCCCCCCCCCATGTTTCTCCCCCATAGGATCACCCACCTCCAGATGGGACCTGGAGTTCTCTAGGTGACTACAGAGACCAGCTGCCCTGGAAAAAAGGCTCTAGAGGGCATACTCCATGGTGTACCATAGGGTTCAGGAGAAATGGACTTTCCAGTTTCTGCTCTCCTCTGGCTCCACCCCCAAATACCCAGAAATTTCCAAAGTCAGAGCTGGCATGCATACTCTCCAAGCTCCTGCTGGTTGCCACGCTGGGCCTGGCAATCCTATAAAATACGGCCTGGGTCTCCACTTGCGGGAACAGGCTTCCAGGATCAGGGGTTCCGCGGGACTTACAGTTTCCGCAGGGCCTGCAAACGGGACCTGTTCCGCCAGGCTAGCCAGCCGGGATGATGTCAACTCCGGCCATAAGAACACCTTGGCCTCCTGTGGGTACACATAAAAGAGGGGAGGGGTTGAAGCCATCTGTAGTTTTAGTATTTTATGTATTTGATGTTTTATGTTTTAGATGTTTTAAATTGTTTATATTGATGGACACCGCCCTGAGCCTTCGGGGAGGGCGGTATATAAATATAATATAAATAAATAAATAAATAAATAAATAAATAAATAAATAAATAAATAAATAAATAAATATTGCCCTTTAAAACATTACTAGTAACTGGATTACATGCAAATTGAATATCTTGTTTATGAGGAAATGGTACTCTGACAGCTATGATAACCTGTGGGTGTTGGCTGGTCCTGCTCAACACCTTTCCCTTGAGTTATAAGCACGTACCTAATGGGGAAGCCCTGCATAAAATTAAAAATAGGACCCAGTTCCTTCACAGGCTTGGAAAATCTCTCCCCAGATATGTGGTAAAGAACTGCTGAGCCATCAAAGGGTTGGTTAGACAGTCATATCCTGTGCCACTGTGCAAGCCCTGATACATTTCTGGATTGGAAACATTTGAAAGTCCACCGTACGGTGCAATGGTGCTAAACCATTTTTGTATTCTTGCAACTTGCATTCTATAAATAATGTGCTGGGTTTTGGGATTGCGGTTGTTTTGTTGTTTTGCATTTCTCTTTTCCCCTGAGGACAGGCACAGTTTGTGTCATGAGGATTCTCTGTGTTGCTTTCTTTTAATTGTTTCGGGTCCATGTACCTCTTTTGCTCTCCCCCCCCTTCTAGCTTCTCTCTGCTAAGCAAAGAGGACTCCAAGTGATGGCAAATAGTTTCCGTGGCAAAGAAAAAGACCATGGTAAAAGACCAAGGAGAAAAAAAAAGAACTTTGAGAAAGCCATTTTACTGGACTTTCAGGGAATGGTGTAGACCAGGGGTCTGCAAATCCACTGCCTCTTCAGGATGTTCATGGACTAAGAACATAAGAACGCTTGCTGGATCAGACCAGGAGTCCATCTAGTCTCAGCCTCTGCTACTCGCAGTGGCCCACCAGGTGCCTTTGGGAGCTCACATGCAGGATGTGAAAGCAATGGCCTTCTGCGGCTGTTGCTGCTGAGCACCTGGATCCAGCATACGGTAACTCAGATCAAAAGAGGATCACACCATATCACCTCAATCGCCTCCTCTTCAGGTTAAGCATCTCCATAAATCACTTCTCCTCCATAAATCTGTCCAAGCCCCTTTAAAGCTATCCAGGTTAGTGGCCATCACCACCTCCTGTGGCAGTTATTGGTCTAAACACCAATCACAATGCCAGGTGAAGAAACTCTATATTTTAGTATCTTGGATTTCAGTAAGGCTTCTGATAAGGTTCCACGTGATATTCCTGTTGGCAAGTTGGTAGAATGTGGTTTGGATCCTATTAGATGGATTTGTAAATGGTTGATCACACCCAAAGAGTGCTTAACAGTTTCTCATCCATCTTGGAGAGAGAAGTGACGGTCGAGTTTCTCAGGGATCTTCCCTTGGGCCCTGTCCCAGTCCTGTGTTGTTCAACATCTTTATAAAAGGTTTGGATGAAGGAATAGAAGCTTACTAAATTTGTAGATGTTACTAAATTGGGAGGGGTAGCAACAGTGGAAGAGAGAATCAGGGACACAAGATGATCTTGACAGGCTGAAAACAAGGCTAAACGTAATAAAAATGCATTTCAATGAAGATAAATGTAAAATTCTTGCACTCTGTCAGGAAAATCAAAATGGCTAATTATAGGTTGGGGAGACTTGTCTTGGCAGTAGGATGTGTGAAAAGGACATTAGGTCTTAGTAGACCATACACTGAGCATGAGTCAGCAGTGTGTAGCTGTAACTAAAAAAGGCAATGCTACTAAGTCACATCAAAACAAAATCACTGAAGCTCCAAATCACATGAAGAAACACTATTGTTTCTTATCTGCTCTGGTTAGACCTCTTCATCTAGAGTATCCCTCCAGATTAGAATGCACCTGCTCTAACCACTACCACATTGAAAGGATGTTGTCTCGTTGATATCTCACTAAAATAGCATCACTTTCAATGTTATTTATCCAGGGACCCCAGATTCTCCCTTTAAGGTGGATTTAAAAGGAGAATTTGGGCTCTCTAACTTAAACACCATTGAAAGTGATGCTGTTTGGGGGTGGATTCCAGCATCACAGCGGCTGCCCTAGCGAAAACTCAGATTTTGCACCAGGCCTTCAATTTTCCTCTATGCCTCTGCCCAGAGGGGAGGGCAGGAGGGCAGAGCAGGGGGGAGTCTGCCATCCCTTGACCTCGAGAGCTGCTTTATAAGCGCTTAGGCCAGGGCGGGCTTGGAGTATGCAGGTGCCCTCCCGGGTCCCTGGTGAGGGGTATGGAGATCGGATAGTATGAGGAAAGATTGAAGGAGCTTGGGATGCTTAGCCTGAAGAGGAGACGATTGAGAGGTGATATGATAACCATCTTCAAGTATTTGAAGGGCTGTCATATAGAAGACGGTGTGGGGTTGTTTTCTGTTGCAGCAGAACGTTAATAGAATACTAGAGGCCTGAAACTGCACTCCTGTCAGCCCGTCAGCATGGCCAATTGTCCATGCTGGTAGGGGCTGATGGGAATTGTAGTTCCCAAACATCTGAGAGCTGCGAGGGTTCCCACCCCTGACCAGGAACCAGTGGACTGATGTTAGATCAAAACACTTTTGGGCTAAACGCTAAGGAGATCTTTTTCATAGAGAAGTTCCTCAGTGGACCAGGCTTCCTCAGGAGATGGTGGGCCCTCCTGCTTTGGAGGTTTTTAAGCAGAGTACATGTCCATCTCTGCAAGGCTGGACGAATCCTAGATTTATCATGAGAGGAAGGTAAGTAAGTTTTGTGTCAGTGGCTTGGTTCTTGTACAGGGAAATGCTGACTGCCACCTTTGAGGTGGTCAGTTTTCTTCCAGTCCACAGATTGGCCAGGATTTATTAAGAAGCAAGCTCATTGGCATAGACAACAGTACAACAATAATAAAAAAACGGATTTCAAAAGCATATACAATACAGGACGTAAATGTTAGGTCGAAGGAAATCTACTGGCGTTTAGTAATTTCCAGGAGAAAGTCTGCCACTGTCATACAGAGAGAAGGATCAGTTGTCCAACAAGTAGTGTAATCTAATTACATCGGGGAGATGGGGTATATGTAAAGGAGTAAGATTCACATACTTGGATCTGATTTCCTTGAATCTGAGACAGTGTAGTAATTGGTGGGCCAGATTCAACTGAGCCATCAAGCATGGGCACAATCTTTTAGCCTTTTCTTGCTTATTAAATCGGCCATGTAACAAGGCAGAAGGCATAACATTAAACCTGGTGAGCATTATGGCTCTCCTTTGAACAGGGTTTATTAAGCAATACAGGTAGTGTGATTGGCCGGGGATGCTGGAGATTTTTTTGCCATCTTCTGGGCATGGAGCTAGAAAAAGTGGGGTGGGGGGGTAGTTGTGAATTCTCTGCATTGTGCAAGAGATTGGACCAGATGACCCTGGAGATACCATCCAACTCTATGATTCTATTATTCTACTTCATGGTAAAGAGACTCCCCAGTAGGGAGACCAGGGGAGTAAGCACATGGGGAGGGGGCAACCATTACTGACTTCCAGGGAAAACCCAGAAGAGACACTAGTCCTGTCTAGGAGTCACTGAAAACTCTATGGTAAGATGCCTAAAGAGTCATGACATCACTTGTGGGAATTTCCTGGAGGAGTTGTCATTTTAAATTATTTTCTCTTGTCACTACCGGTTTGGGAATTTTACCTTTTCCTCATATGTATAATGCTATAGTGCTGTAAAGGCTCTGATATTTGGAACAGAAATAGATCAGTAGTAATAAACCATTACAGAATTATAACTATTACATAATTTTAAAAACCCTGAAAAGGTCTATCATTGGTGTGTCAGGAAAACAAGTGTTTGGAAAATGATGTGGAAGAAGAAGAAGAAGAGTTTGATTTATATCCCCTTTCTCTCCTGTGGGAGACTCCAAGGTTACAATTCTTTTGCCCTCCTTCCCCTCACAACAAACACCCCAGGAGGGGTGGGGCTGAGAGAGTCTCGAGAAGCTGTGACTAGCCCAAGGTCACCCAGCTGGCGGTGTGGGAGTGCACAGGCTAATCTGAATTCCCCAGATAAGCCTCCACAGCTCCAAGGGCAGAGCTGGGACCAAACCCTCGGGTTCCTCCAGATTAGATAATGGGAGCTCTTAACCTCCCACACCTCCCACGCAGGGCACATCATTTGAAACATATTCCTTTCTCAAAAGAGTCAAGTAGAGCTTGAGGCACAGAGGATGGAGAAAACCTGGAAATAGAACCATTACTGGACCACATTGTATGGAAGCTTCAGGAAGAGGGGAAAAGAAATCTCTTTGTAAGATGAGGTAAAGAAAACATTTTGTTTGGACTTAGCTCATAGCTTTTTAAACTAGTTTATCTCACAAGTCTAACTTTCCCTATTAGTTAGGGGTAGTCCCATTTCTGGTGTTGATCTCAATATGACACTGAGACTATTTTTTGCCTTTGGTGAATAACATCTTCACAGTTGGTTTCGGTCCCCTGTACTGGACCACCCAACCACGCTGGCTTTGGCACAACATAGTCATGCAAGCCCACTGGCATCCTTGGGCTCTTAATCTCTGTTGTTTCCAAAACCCACTTTGGTGTCTTGTTTCTGAAAGATTGTTCCAGAGGTGAGATCCAGCAGGTCTCACAGGTTCCCGAGAGTAGGTTACTAATTATTTGTGTGTGCTGAGAGGGGGGTTACTAATGGGTGATTTGCCACGGATTTTTGCCTCACACGCCTCTCAGCAGAAGGCAGAACTTGAAGCAGTCTAGCAGGAGGTTATGCGTAAGGCCTGCCTCATGGGTATTCGCTTTCTCACCAAGGACCGCGCAGGAAGGCCTGCCACAACCCTGCCCAGGAATGCCCTGCCCCAGAATGTCTGGCCACTCGAATGCCCCGCCCAGCCTCATTGGTGCTAATGCCAGTTTGAATCCCACCACCATGGGAACCTGTTACTAAAATGTTTGGATCCCACCACTGGATTGTTCCCAGAGCAGCTTGAGACCTTGATAAATTAGAATGTTGGCCTCCTTATCAGGCCCCTACCAGCACTTCACCCCGGGCCGCTGGACAGAGCTGATGGGAATTCAGAACTCTGAACATCTGAGAGCCGCGAGGTTCTACCCTGGTTTGGAGCAAGTGCTGAAGGTCTATTTTCCCGTACCTCTCAGGACATATCTGCCATTCCATCTCCTTTCTGCAGTTCCCAAACATTACTGACAGGAGGCTGTGGCAATTTTTTTTTAAATTATCAGTAATAAGTATATCACAATAGGATTAAAACACTGTTAGTTGGGAATTGGGTGGTCAGGTGGAGATTCAAGGATTTGGAAAACAAACTCTGACTACCAGTTGAGGGAACTGGATACGTTTAGCCTGGAAAAGTGTAGACTGAGGGGTGGGGGAGGGAATACTCTTCTGAGGTCTCCCACTCCAATTCCCTTCTGAAGTCCCCCCCACCATTCTCCATTGCCAAACATCCAGGAAATACCCAACCCTGGAGCTGGTGAAGCTAAAGTCTACAAATCTCTGTAGTCTGGAGATCCCTTATAATTCCAGGAGAACCCAGGGACACACTTGGAAGTTGACAGCCTGGTTGTGGTTTCCAAGGCAGTCGCTTTGAGGTGGCTTTCACTCATACTTTCTCAAGTCTCAAAAATCACCCACAGACTCAATAAGGTAGAGGACAACCACGTTAGATCGCTAGCATGGTGTTGTAGTTAAGAGCAGTGGACTCTATCTGGAGAACCAGGCTTGATTCTCCGTTCCTCCATGTGTGCGGCAGACTCTTATCTGGGGAAACTGGATTTGTTTCCCCACTCCTCCACAAGAAACCTGCTGAGTGATCCTGGGCTAGTCACAGTTTTCTGGGAACTCTCTCAGCTTCACCTGCCTCACAAAGTATCTGATGTGGGGAGAGGAAGGGAAAGGAGTTTGTAACCTATAAGCGCTTTGAGACTCCTTGCAGTTGAGAAAAGTGAAGTATAGATCCAAACTCTTCTTTTTATAGCCCTGAACTGTCGGGGGAGACAGACAGACAGACAGACAGACAGACAGACAGACAGACAGACACAGACAGACAGACAGACAGACAGACAGACAGACATATTTATGTGACAATTATCACTGGGTTCAGAAAGGATCATTTGCCTGAACCCAAGTGTTTCCTTCAGATGGCTCAAGGGATCAAGGGGTCTCATCACCCTGCCAGCATGGCCACCTCACTGCTGCTGGCAAGGGTTGATGGGAATTGTAGTCCATGAACGTCTGGAGAGCCGCAGGTTGCAGACCCCTGCACTAGATTCTAGTGACTCGAACAGGATCTGGGAGGGAGAGTGGTGGGCAGTTTTAGGCTTGTTATAGGTTGGTAGGTGACCTATTTCTGACCCAAATCTGTTCAACAGGCAACCATTCAACTGGTGCAGCTTCTGCCATAGGAAAATAATCCAGGCGGGTATTCTTCTCTGAAACCTTTGCCTGTGATGCCACTTTCTGTGATGCCACTGTTGGAAAGCTCAGACGCACCGCAGGAAAAGATAACTTTTTTTTTTGCAACTAGGGTTTCATTTCCCCATTATGCAAGTGAATCAGGCTCAATCTACTTTTGCTGAAGCTACCCACAAGCCCGCTGAGGTGTCGTGAAGAAACAGAAGGGGGGGGAAATGTTTCCGTGAGCAGCTAACATACAACTTCACAGCTCTGGCTGGAAATATCTGAGCACAGTTCCTTATCTAGTCCATAGGGTAGACTGAGCCTTCTATACTTGGGATCTTGAAGGCACCAAAAAGCAAAGGGCAGAAGAAGAGGTGGAAGATGACAAGAGCAAATTGTTCCATTCCCTCAGGGCAGCCTCTATTTCACCTCCAGATCAGACCTGCATATAATGCCCATACACATCCGCCCACGACTCCTGACTGGCTCTGCTGTGCTGGGAGTTATCTTGAGTTCCGCAGAAGCCAGTTGCCTTGGCTGTTGGCTTCCTGTAGGGCTTTCAAGAGCCAGCCTCCCTGCCTTTGGTCCGCCCTCCACAATATTTTCTGTTTCTTATGCGGCCCCATGGGAAAAAAAATTGCCCACCCCTGCTATAGATCTTCAATGTTCTCCAGCTGCTCACCACAGACTCCAGGAATGGGTCTAATTGCCAGATCCGTTCCTGTCCCACCAATCAAAGAAGCTTGTCTGGTGAGCACACAAGAGAGGGCCTTTTCAGTGGCAGCCGCACAAGTATGGAAGGTGGAGGTAAACTTGGGTCCCCTGCTTTCAATTTTCAGGATCAGGGATGAAAGCACAGAAAACAGCACCTAGAGTAAGAAGTGAAATTGCACCCTCCAAACATCTGGGCAACATCCCACCCCCCAAAAAAAAAAAAAAAAATTCTTAAAATTGATTTAATTTCTAGCCAAGTGGCCCCGAGGCTGGCAGGAGACTGGGTGTGAGAACAAGACCAATGAAGGAGCGTGCCCAGAGGTGGGATCCAGCAGGTTCTCACCAGTTCTCAGAGTGAGTTAGCCACTGCACAGAGGCTACCACTGGGTCCTGCTTTTCCATCTCTGACTCTCCCCGAGAGGCAAGGACTGCCTTGAACTTTGTTCCTATATAGCAATTCATGACTAATAATGTAACTCCCGAACTGGGCAACCCCCAGGTACCTCTGCACCATGGATTCTCAGCTCAAGGTCTCACCGCCCTCATCAAAGAACCTGTGTGTTTCACCTCATTGCTGTGTTCAGATGTGAGTTAGCATTTTCTATAATGTGACATGATTTAGAAAATGACCTGGTGCAAAAAACTTTGGGGTCGGTGGGGTGGCTGCCCACGGGGCATCCAACCTTGTGTTTGCCCAGGGGCTCAAGTTTGCCTAGGGCACTGTCTCCCCTTGGTTGAGGGGGGCTGCCAGGAACCTGTTACTAAAAATTTTGGATCCTACCACTGAGCCGCGTTCCCCAGTCTCGCTGGCCTTGATGCTGCTTAAGAAAAAATAAGCTTGAATTTTGAAGAACAGTTTTTTAAAACTTCATAGACCAGGGTACAAGGCTGAGGCACTCCCTTCCTGTCTCCAGCCCTCACCCTCAGCCTCTGCTGCTCCTTGGAGCTTTGGCTAGAAGGAAAGTAAGCCGAGTTTTAAAGGAACCACAAGGGTTTGGTTTGCCAGCGTGGGGGTGGGAGGGTGGGTGGTCAGGTGCTCGGTGCCCGGCAAAGCCCTCTCCTCACACACCCCACTTACCAAGCCCCCCCTGTTCAGGGAGGCAGTTAAAGACACTTTTAATCAGGACTGCATTTCACAAAGCAGTCCTAAACTGTGGTTTTAAATTTTGGGTTTTTAAAAAATTTTTTACATACCCTGATTTGTGTGTTTTGTTTACAATTAGCCTCCCCCCCGCTTCCCTGCAGGCCGACTTTTGAAAGCTGGAGCTTTTGAAAGCACTGAGGCCGGGGCGGGGCTTGGGGGCATGGCCCTGCCCCTGAGTCCCGCCCCCAGGCTGCATGGAGGCTGGAGTCAGGATGTGGCCCAGCCCCTGAGCCCCCGTGTTTTCAAAAGCTCTGGCTTTCAAAAGCCAGCCTGCATGTAGGCCAGGAGGCAGGGCTTAGGGGCGGGGCCAGAGGTGGGATCCAGCAGGTTCTCACCAGTTCCCGAGAGTGGGTTACTAATTATTTGTGTGTGCCGAGAGGGGGTTACTAATTGGGTCTGCTTTTCCGTTAGAAATTCCATGAGGTCCAAAAATCATAAAGTCCTGTTGTTTCCTATGTGGCTGGTTAGCGAAGGTAGAAAACGGGATAATTCTCCCTGTTGGGCTGTTTTAAAAACATGTTTTAGAAATATGGTAAAGTTCCTTGTTTAAGGAAAGTATCCTTCTTTTGATTTCTAGTAACAAAATTGAGTATTTGAAAGTATTAAGTATTTGACAGACAGTCAATTAGAGGAGAAGTAGTTGTTTCTGTTGGCAGTAGAGACGATAGGACTTGCTCTAATGAGTTTAAATTATGGACAGAAAGATACCAGCTGGAAATTAGGAACTTTTTTTTACAGTAAGAATTTTTTACAGTAACAGAGAAATTTTTAATGCCCCGCCCCCGAATGCCTCGAATTCATCACTCCATCGTGCTCCCGCCCAGTCTCCCAAACTGGCGCTACACCACTATTTGAATCCCACCACCATGGGAACCTGTTACTAAAATTTTGGGATCCCACCACTGGACGGGGCCACATCATAAGCGAGGGAAGCATGGGTGTGGAGGGGCGCCTGGAGAAGGAGTTGTCTCGGGTCGCCATTTCCCCCTGTTATGCCTCTGAGTAGACCACAAACTGAACATGAGCCAGTAGCGTGATGCTGCATCCGAGAAAGCCAGTGCAATTCTGGGCTGCATCAATTGGAATATAGTGTCTTGACTGAGAAATGCAATAGTACCACTGCATCGGTCAGACCCACCTGCAATGTTATGTCCAGTTCTGGGCACTGCCGTTCAAGCAGGATATTGGCGGGTCCAGAGGAGGGTGACCGAAATGGTAAAAGGCCTGGATTTCAGGGCATAGATCTTGCAGGGCTCCGAGAGCAAATTCTCTTGCCTCCGGCCAGCAGTCGGCTGTGACATCACTGCTTCGGCGATTACATCACCTGAGCCGAATCTCGCAGCAGGAACCGTCCATCTGTTCCCATGGCTGGCATTCAGATTAAATGGAGAACATACCCTTTATATAAGCAGCGTGAACTTTCCTGCAAAATGTTATTTTCAGTCTGCCTCCTAGATGCCTGTTGTTTTTTTTAAAAAAATTCCTCCTGATTTTTCATTCTCAGTGGTAATTGATTGGAAAGCCCGTTTTGGCGATTATTTCAATTCTGAGCCACGCCATTTCCCCTCCTTCTCGTCTGTCGTCCTGCAGTTTTCCGAATCTCTCATTATGGGCTCTTCTGGAAGAAAAGATCCCTGAAGTTCTTTCCTCCTCTTTTTTAAGCATTCATTTTGGAAAGGTCACTCAGCTTGAGGCCAGCTTCTTCTCTATCCGCCCTCCTGCGAAAGAGACTTGAATGAGCCTTTTAGCTGGCCGAAACTGCCCCGCGTTCCGGCCTGCCTGGACAACTTTTGTACCCAAACAATTACAGGTGCATTTAAAACCCCAAAAAACACCCAGATTCTCCCTGCCTGTTAACAGCGCTTCAAACAAAAGGTTTAGTGAGGACAATTATACTTTGGAGAAAAGTACCTCTTTGCCATCTGGCAGAAGCCGGAATAAATATTCAGAGTGGATGAAGAATGTCAATCCTATGGAGTGCAAATGGAGGTTTTGGCAGTTGCTGATGTGTAGGCATTTTTTAAAGAAAAACAATGCAGATTTTAATTGACTTTTACAAAGTGAGGATTCGGTTTGCAGCGTCTCTACTCCTGTCAATCATTTTGTTTATGTAGCCCGGGTGTAATAATCGACAGTCCGCTTTCGAGCTTCGGCTTCTTTGGCGTGAGATGCCGTTGAAAACGGATGAAAGGAAAACAAAGCCTGATTTTTTCAAAAATTTGAATGCTTTCTTTCATTTTTGTTGTCCTACATCTTCCTGATACCATGTATAAAAATAGTCATGCTTGTTTGGAAGAAGTCGGGAGAAGAAGAACGAGAAGACGAAGGCCCAAAGTAGGAAGGAATTTTGATTTCTTGTCCTGATTATTTTTTACTTGAATTTTTATTTATTTCTTTGATACTCTGCATATCTCCTCAGTGGGTGTCACAACCCCAGACTTGCCCAATAAATGAATCAGTACTTTAAAAGCAGAATGTTTGTTTATTGATTACAAGCATAAAAAAAAACTGATGGCTTCTTCTTGTCAGAATGGAACGCAACAAAACAGGCAAAGGATTATAACATTATAGCAACATCATTCCCCCCCCAACCCCCACCCCCACACACACCATTTTACCTTTGGGCAGGAAGACACAGGTCCCTTTCACACATGCAGAATAATGCACTTTCAATCCACTTTGCAGCTGGATTGTACTGTGCGGAAGAGCAAAATCCACTTGCAAACAATTGTGAAAGTGGATTGAAAGTGCATTATCCTGCATGTGCGGAAGGGGCCACAGTCACCCACATCCCTTTGACCAGTGATGGGATCCAGCAGGTTCTCACAGGTTCCCGAGAGTAGGTTACTCATTATTTGTGTGTGCCGAGAGGGGGTTACTAATTGGTGATTTTGCCACGTGATTTTTGCCTTGGTTACACCCCTCCTCTCAGCAGCAGCGCGCAGAACTTGAAGCAGTCTAGCAGGAGGTGCACCGGCGTGCGTGGCAGCCTGCGCCCGTGTGCATTCGTTTCCCGCCCAAGGACCAGCGCAGCAGCTGCGTCCTTGCCACAGTGCTGCCCAGGAATGCCCGGCCACGCCCCAGTCGTGCCCCGCCCAGCCCCATTGGTGCTACGCCACAGTTTGAATCCCACCACCATGGGAACCTGTTACTAAAATTTTTGGATCCCACCACTGCCTTTGACAGTGAGAAACAGACATCCAAAACCTACCCCCACTCCCGGCTTCAGTAGCCATTACAAAGTGAGATAAGAGACAGACCGGGACAAGTTGGAATCACTGCAGACATTTCCCAAGATTGCTCTGTAGGAGTGACTCCAAATGAAATATGGCAGAGCCCTGGCTAACAACAGGCAGGGCCACGACAGTGGAGATCGAAAATGCAAATATTTTGCTTTGCGTCATTTTCTCTTTTCTTGCCCTGAACTCTACCTCCCCGAAGCGGAACACATTTTTCCGCACTTGTGCATCAGAATATCCACATAATGCATGAATGAATGAAGTCCACAGTAGGATCTAAACAGGTCTACTCCGATGTAAGTCTAATTTTTTCTGCACAAGTCTATTACATCGTTTTTAACGCACTAAGAAAACATCTTCTCTGTGGAGTTCTGAATATTTCCCCCAACCTTGATTTGGTTCCAAAAACATTTCTGAGTGCTTTTTACCTTGTTTTTGGAAGCACTTTTACTATGTTGATTTGTGCGGCCATTTTTGAAATGTTTTATCTTTCTCGCTGAAGAAACCTTCTCACAAGGTTTCCCTTTAGCTAAAGGAAATCTTCATGGTTTGCCTAATCCCCATGAAGAATTGCTTTGCTAAGATGTTTTGTAAAACATGAATGTGAAGATGAGGAAGAGGAAGAGAAAGAAGAGGAGGAGTTTGGATTTTTACTCCACTTTTCTTTTCTGCAAAGAGTCAGAAGAAGAAGAAGAAGAAGAAGAAGAGTTTGGATTTATATCCCTCCTTTCTCTCCTGCAGGAGGCTCAAAGGGGCTTACAATCTTCTTGCCCTTCCCCCCTCACAACAAACACCCTGTGAGGTAGGTGGGGCTGAGAGCTCCGAGAAGCTGTGACTAGCCCAAGGTCACCCAGCTGGTGTGTGTGGGAGTGTACAGGCTAATCTGAATTCCCCAGATAAGCCTCCACAGCTCAGGCGGCAGAGCTGGGAATCAAACCCGGTTCCTCCAGATTAGATACACGAGCTCTTAACCTCCTACGCCACTGCTGCTTACAAAGCTCCTTTCCCTTCCTCTGTGAGGTAGGTGGGGCTGAGAGAGTTCTGAGAGAACTGTGACTAGCCCAACGTCACCCAGCAGGCTTCATGTGAAGGAGCAGGGAAACCAATCAAATCATTTGGTCGACCTGCCCTCTGTGGACTGACTGACTTTTTCGTACTTCTTGTTTACTCTTGTTTACTGTGTTGCAATAAACTGATTTCAACAAACCTGAATCCAATTATTGGAAGGAGGTTGGGGGGGGGGGGTGGACAGGGCAGAGAATGAAAAGGAGGGCAGGTGGAATTACTTCTCTGATAGCCATGAGTGGGGGGGGGGGGCAGACTTTTCAAAAGACTTTGGCAGGGGAAAGATTCACTTACAGATTCCTGTTCTTTGCAGACTTCTGCCGCCCGGCTCCACAAGAGCCATCAAGCTGATAGGCTTACTCATTTCATGCGATGTTGGATTTGAAATGGACTATAATTGAGTACCATTGTTCCCAGTTAATGAGACCTTCATACAGCACTCGAATTTGCTCCCTTAATCAAGAACTAAATGCTGCAATGGCTTTGGAAAATCCTGCACACCAACCTTGCAATCAGCGTAGCAGTCGTATCTCGCAGGCGCCTTCTGGCTGTGGCACGATACAGCGCACCCTTTCCTGACTGCTTGCTTTTTCACTCCTTTTGCAAAGCAATTTGCCTTCTGAGGGTGGGATCCACCTGGGTGAATCCTCTCCAATAACCACACTGGACTCTTTGCTGGGATAAACATTTTGGCCGTAGCCATTTTATTAGCCAACCAAAACAGAAGCGTGAGGCGTAGCGTGGGTCTAGATCTGGCCTGTCTGCTTCAAAGCGAAGCTCCAATGGGCAGATGCCCTGTATTGGACTTCGCTCCACTGAAGGGCTCTGCCGGGCGGACGCTCCTGGCAAGAGGTGATCCCCATTTACGGGTTCAGCAGGGCGGTTGCCTCTTGCTGCCATCAGCACTTCCAGATCATTACCCATGTGCCACCGCTGAACGGCTATGACAGAAACATGCAACAACCGAATAAACCCAGGGAGAGGTGGGTGGGCAAATCGCCGGCTGGCCGAAGCACATGGCCAGAACAAAGGAGGGCTTTCCCCTTTAAAGGGTCAATCCGCCCTCCCCTCCTGGTGACGTCAGCCCTTGCCCAACATGGCCCGGGCTTCACTTCCGCCCTCAGTTAAGCGGAAGTGGTCACCTTGGCTCCACCCATCCCAACCCCAGAGGCAACCGCAGCCGGTGGGAGATTCACAGCTGTCCATATCCCCTAAAACCCACGGTTTCCTTTAGGCCTCTTCCGCACATGCAGAATACTGCACGTTCAATTCACTTTGCAGCTGGCTTTTGCTGTGCGGAATAGCAAAATCCCCCCCGCAAACAATTGCGAAAGTGGATTGAAAATGCATTATTCTGCATGTGCGGAAGAGGCCTTGGCTTCGCACCAACCAACATCGCAGGGAACGTATTGTCAAAGGCTTTCAGGGCCGGAGTCAACTGGTTGTTGTGGGTTTTCCGGGTTCTCTCTGTGATACACCTCTGAAGATGCCAGCCACAGATGCAGGCAAAACGTTAGAATCAAGATCTACCAGACCACAGTCACACAGCTTGGAAAGCCCGCAACAACCAATCGCAGGGAATCAGCGAGGTGGAAAGATCATGAAAGGAGCTAAAGGTCCCTTCTGCACAGGCAACACAAACAGGTTCAATCAGAGCCGTAACAAGGGGGAACTGCGTGCGGGGACATGTGTGCCCTGCGCCTCCACCACACCCCCGCCCACCAGTGTCTGCCCCAGAATGCCCATGCCACACCTACACCCTGTCCTTGCAACGCCCCACACCAGCGGACGTCTGGGGCAAGACGCCCTCCGTCCCCTGGGTGCTACGCTACTGGGTTCAATGAAACCATGTTGCCTGTCCCACTGTTCATGTGGTGGGTGCAAGGTGATGTCCCTACTCAGCCTCTGTGCTCAGCAGAGGCCAATTTGCTGGTGGTCCCCGGCCCCTCGATGATACGGCTGGCCTCCATGCAGACCAGGGCCTTTACGGCCCTGGCCCCGGCCTGGTGGAACACTCTTCCTCCAGCTGTCCGGGCCCTGCGGGACCTTGGTGAATTCTGCAGGGCCTGTAAGACTGAGTTGTTCCACCGGGCCTTTGGAGTAACCAGCCGGTGAATGGTGCCCCCCTCTGTTCTCGTTTCTACCTATAACTTATTGACAGAGCCAGCAGTCTTCCTGTTTGGGGAGGGTTGTTAACAATGGGTTCGCTGGGCGCCTTTAAAATTTGAAATTTGAATTTTTGAATTTGACTTTAAGTCTGTATTAACCGCTGTTTTTAAAAGGGATTTAGTAATTTATTTGTATTGAAGTTTAATTGTTTAGTTTTACTTGTGTTTAGCTGTGTTATGATTTAATTTTGTTGTACACCGCCCAGAGCCCTTCGGGGATAGGGCGGTATATAAAACTAAACAATAAACAAATAAAATAAAATAAATAAGGGCCATCCAGGATCACTGGGAGCCCGATGGCAGGATGCGGGATGTTTCTCAGAGGAAACGCTTTGTTAACCTGCATAATGCACATCGGAGAATCCCCCCACCTGAGAATTTCCCTCCAAGAATCACCCCGCAAAACATACCGGCACAAAATGGCGTCCACCGAGAGAATCCATTCTAATGGCGGCTGCCTACAGAATCCACCATAATGGTGGACGGAATGGGAGGAAACAGAACAGTTCCTGCTTGATGTAGTTTGCACATGTGAAACCCCAGTTAAAGGCACTAATCGAGAGACTTTTATTTAACCCAGCAAAATAAAACAGGTTAGAAAGGGTGTGTGTGTGTGGGGCGAGTTCTTTGGGAACTTATCCCCTATAAGAAGAAGGAGTATACTTCTCACAATACTAGACCTTCTCACAATACTAGAACCAGGGGACATTCATTGAAAATGCTGGGGGGAAGAATTAGGACTAATAAAAGGAAACACTTCTTCACTGTGATTGGTGTTTGGAATATGCTGCCACAGGAGGTGGTGATGGCCACTCACCTGGATAGCTTTAAAAAGGGCTTGGACAGATTTATGGAGGAGAAGTCGATCTGTGGCTACCAATCTTGATCATCCTTGATCTCAAATTGCAAATGCCTTAGCAGACCAGCTGCTCAGGAGCAGCAGCAGCAGAAGGCCATTGCTTTCACCTCCTGCCTGTGAGCTCTCAAAGGCACCTGGTGGGCCACTGCGAGTAGCAGAGTGCTGGACTAGATGGACTCTGGTCTGATCCAGCAGGCTAGTTCTTATGTTCTTAAGAGTTTGGATTCATATCCCCCCTTTCTCTCCTGCAGGAGACTCAAAGGGGCTTACAATCTCCTTGTCCTTCCTTCCCACAACACCCTGTGAGGTAGGTGGGGGTGAGAGAGCTCAGAAGAACTGTGACTTTCCCAAGGTCACCCAGCTGGCATGTGTGGGAGTGAACAGGCTAATCTGAATTCCCCAGATAAGCCTCCACTGTTCAGGCGGCAGAGCGGGGAATCAAACCCAGTTCCTCCAGATTAGATACACGAGCTCTTAAGCTCCTACGCCACTGCTGCTCTCCACTTTTTTTCCACACCCATTATTTTTCACCTGTGTGGAATCATTCAAAATGAACCTCACCAAAACATCTTTCTGCAGAATTCAAGACGCTCTGATCCAGGTGTTTTTAAATACACCCACAAAGAGGATGATTACTTGGTTGTTGATCAGTTTGGGTTAGATAAATTGTTTTCTGTTACTTAACTGCAGTGATTCATACTTGAAATCAAGCTGTCTACTGAGGAAGATCTCCCAAGTGAGGGCAGCAAGAAATTATTGGGGGAAACCTGGACTTTTTTGTGGTGATACTCAGTGGTACTAAGTGCAGCACCTTGGATGGGAGAGGGATCTCCCAAATCCTGATGGAGGAATTGGTGGAAATCAGCACAACTATATATATGAGCACCAGCCTCTTTTTAAAAATACAAACAAAAAGCATTGAAAGAAACCATCTTTAACTCTTTTCCACATCATGAGAAATTGAATTCTCCCAAGTTAGAAGTTGTATGGCACGGCCTCGTTGGAAATACTGTGTGTGCAGTTCCAATCACTGTCCCTTTCTTCACAAATTGTCTAAAACGTTTCTAAAATGTTTTTGATTCCCTCCCCACCCCAATTTTCAATTCACCACCCACTCCTTGAAACAATTCCTGGCTACCATTGCTTGATTTTTCCCTTGTTTTTTTTTTAAGTGTTGTGTTCAACTAATGCTTCAAAGGTTCACAGACTCGTGCTGCGATTCTCCTCATATACTTTTTTTAAAAAAATAATTTTATATCCCGCCCTCCCCCTGAGGGCTCAGGGCGGTTCACAACAAGGTTAAAACATACATTAAAACATAATTTAAATATCAATCACCTAAAAACAGAACCCATTTAAAAATGTGGATGGCATCTGGCTACCCCCCTCCCCCCCTTGTGCCCACGTGAGGCCAGATGACATGGTAGATGTATTTTTAACCAGGCTGGCGGAACTGGTCCATCTTGCAGGCCCTGCGGATACTCTGTACATCCCGCAGGGCTCTGATCTCCCCAGGGAGCCTGTTCCACCAGGTAGGGGCCAGGGCTGAAAAGGCCCTGCCCCTCGTCAAGGCCAGCCTGATCATTTTGGGGCCAGAGATAACGAGTAGGTCCTCCTCCGAGGAGCGGAGGGGCCTACCGGGGCAATATGGGGGGAGGTGGTCCCTCAGGTATGCAGGTCTGAGACCGCGAACAGCTTTGAAGGTCAAAACCAACACTTTAAACATAATCCGGAACTCAATCGGCAGCCAGTGCAGATGGTATAGGATCAGTGTAATTTGATCCCTGCTCAAACTGCCAGTAAGCTGCTGCATTCTGAATGAGTTTTAATTTCCGGATCATGGCCAAAGGCAAGCCCGCGTAGAGCGAGTTACAGTAGTCTAACCTGGAGGTGACGTTGATACTTTGATACTTGATACTTTGAAGATTGCCCACTCCCCCAAAAACAAATGGAAATGCTGCAAATAAACAGACCAGGGGGAATGGAGAGAGTTCAGAAAATGGCACCAAGGAACATTCCGAGGACGGCGCAGAGGGCTGGGAAACGCCTTAAAAAGATTGCGTGGACAACTGAAGACGTTCTGAAAACATTACAACTCAAGAATTGCTTTCAAAGGGCATTTTGAGAGTGGAAACAAAACGTTTGGGGAAGCGAAGGGGGTAAAAACAACGTGGAACTCCACAGAGGAAATGTTTTATTTCCTGCTTCAAAACGTTTTAAAAGGTTTGTAAGGAAAGGGCCACAGTATCTTGAAAAGGACTTTGCAGAGCTCAAAAGACTTGTAAGTGGTGTAGCTGGAGCCTGGTTATGGTTTCCGGACTGTATGGCGTGTTTTAGCGAAAGCATTTCGCTCTTCGACGTTTCGCCTGCATCTGTGGCTGGCATCTGCAGGCGAAACGTCAGGAGAGAATGCTGCTAGAACACGGCCATACAGCCCGGAAACCACACAGCACCCCAGTGATTCCGGCCGTGAAAGCCTTCGACAATACATTGTAAAGTAGAATAGAGAGGCACAATTAACATCCCTCGATCTAGACTAAGGTGACCAGATGGTCACCTTTGTGAACCGGGACGGGCAGTTAGGTGGGCGGCCGCGCGCGTGCAGCCGCAGGAGCGCAGGGTTTTCTGGGGCGCTCCCATTTCCCGCCCTGTCACAGGGCAGGAAACAGGAGCGCCCCAGAAGGCCGTGCGCTCCTGCGGCTGCCCACGCGGGAGGCTGCTGCACTGCCTTGCGCCCCAGAAGGCAGTGCGGCAGCCTTTCAAAAATCGGGACACTTGAAAAAACCCGCGGGACGCGGGACAAATTGTTTTAAGGTGGGACTGTCCTGCCAAAAGCGGGACGTCTGGTCAGCCTAATCTAGACACTATACTCCTATTGATACAGCCCAGAATCACATTGGCTTTCTTGGCTGCCGCATCATACTTCAGGCTCATGTTCAGTTTGTGGTCTACTAAGACTCCCAGATCCCTTTCGCATGTAGTGTTGTCAAGCCAGGTAATGCTAAACTAGGCAGCCTACCCTGCAGTTCATTCTGAAGTGCTTCCAACCCACATAATCACAATTCCCTGAAATGTCAGTGTAAACTATTAGTTTTAAGCATAAGCATAAGCATAAGCATTTTATTGTCATTGTGCACGCACAACGAAATGCACAGCAGCATTCCTCGATGCACACAATTCCAGACTCATACCCCATCCTCACTCTACCCTTCCTCCACCCATCCCTACACAGCCCCAAACACATCAGCACGAAGCTGCGGAGTTCAGCATAGCCACAGCTCTAGAGTGGAAGCTGTCTCTAAGCCTCTTTGTCCTAGTTTTGACAGACCTGTATCGTCTGCCGGATGGTAACAGTTCAAAAAGAGAGTGTGCTGGATGAGACGGGTCTCTCGGAATATTTTGGGCTTTCTTTAGGCTTCGGGAATTATAGAGTTCTTCCAAGGAGGGGAGAGGGCAGCCGATAATCCTCTGTGCAGCAGTGATCACCCTTTGGAGCGCCTTCCTATCTGCCACTGTGCAACTGGAGAACCATACACAGATGCAGGAGGTTAAAGACACTCTCTGTAGCGCAGCGGTAAAAGGACACCAGGAGCTTTCCATTCAGTTGTTGTTTCCTTAAAAGTCTCAGATAGTACAGTCTTTGCTGGGCCTTCTTAACCACTTTTAGTAGCCTTTTGGGGATGTGTCGGAATTTGATGAAAATTGCTGGTCCTCTTTGAGTCAACAAGTTATGCAGAAAGAATGGGAGAAATGGTGTTTCAAGGAAGAGGAGGAGGAGGAATTTATACCCCGCCTTTCTCTCCCGTAAGGAGACCCAAGATGGCTTACCAACTCTTGCTCCTTCCTCTCCTCACAACAGACACCTTGTGAGGTAGGTGGGGCTGAGAGAGGTCTGAGAGAACTGTACCTCTCTATTCTGTATTGGATAGACCTCACTCGGAATATTGTGTACAGTTCTGGGCACCACAGTTCAAGAAGGATATTGACAAGCGGAACAGTGAACAAGTGAACCAAAATGGTCGAAGGTCAGAATCCGTACCCTATGAGGAGAGACTCAGGGAGCTGGGGATGTTTAGTTTGGTGAAGAGAAGGTTAAGAGGTGACATGATAGCCATGTTTAGATATTTGAAGGGAGGTCATGATGGTGAGGGAGCAAGCTTGTTTTCTGCTGCTCCAGAAACCAGGACAAGGAGTCATGGGTTCAAGGGGAAGGAAAAGAGATTCCACCTAAACATCAGGAAAAACTTCCTGACCGTCAGGGCTGTTCGACAGTGGAATGAACTACCTCGGAGTGTGGTACTTGGAGTACCGCATTTGGAGTCCTGTGTCCAGTTCTGGTCGCCACATCTCAAAAAGGATATTGAGGAGATAGAAAAAGTGCAGAGAAGGGCAACAAGGATGATTGAGGGACTGGAGAACCTTCCCTATGAGGAGAGGCTGCAGCGTTTGGGACTCTTTAGTTTGGAGAGGAGACGGCTGAGGGGGGATATGATTGAAGTCGATTAAAATTATGCATGGGGTAGAAAATGTTGAGAAATTTTCCTCTCTTTCTCACAATACTAGAACCAGGGGGCATCCACTGAAAATGCTGGGGGGAAGAGTTAGGACTAATAAAAGGAAACACTTCTTCACGCAACGTGTGATGGATATTTGGAATATGCTGCCACAGGAGGTGGTGATGGCCACTAACCTGGATAGCTTTAAAAGGGCCTTGGACAGATTTATGGAGGAGAAGTCGATTTATGGCTACCAATCTTGATCCTCTTTGATTTGAGATTGCAAATGCCTTAGCACACCAGGTGCTCGGGAGCAGCAGCAGGCACAGAAGGCCATTGCTTTCACATCCTGCACGTGAGCTCCCAAAGGCACCTGGTGGGCCACTGCGTGTAGCAGAGAGCTGGACTAGATGGACTCTGGTCTGATCCAGCTGGCTTGTTCTTATGTTCTATGTTCTTATGTGGTGGAGTCTCCTTCTTTGGAGGGTTTTTAAAGAGTGTCTGAATGGCTATCTGTCGGGAGTGCTTTGATTGTGTGTTCCTGCATTTCAGGGGGTTGGACTTGATGGCCCTTGGGGGTCTCTTCCAACTCTATGATTCTGTGATTCAATAGGCTTCCCAGGGAGGAATGGGGAAACAAATCCAGTTCACCAGATAAGAGTCCTCTGCTCATGTGGAGGAATGGTGAATGAAACCCAGTTTTCCAGATTAGTATCCAGCTGCTATAAGCTAAATCCAGATCTTGCAGCTGAGGGGGCGTCACTGATCCCTTTCCATCTCCTGCAGTCCTGCTATCGGTGTGCCCAAGTAGCATTTTATTCTGCTGAGCAATTATTACTCACAGAGTTAGCTGCCTTTGCAGCTGCCCAGAAGGAAAGGAGAGTTCCAGAAAGCAGTCAGAGTCAACAAAGGAAGGAGGAGGAGAGACTTAATTGGGGTAATTTTAGACTGTTCGGAAAAGCACAGGCAATCTGCAAAGCCATTTGGAGGGGGAGAAGCTTTGGAGGAAACCGCCGGATGCTCCATATAAGGAGAAATGGAGACGGGGGAAACGGAACCGAGGAACTCGGTGGGCAGAAAAATAAGACCGCATTACATCAGGTGACATCTCTTCCATATTCTTGTCCGGAATGTTCTGTGAGCTGATCTGCAGCCTTCATCGGCCATGTTACATCAGACGACATCTCTTCCATTTTCTTTTCCGGAATGTTCTGTGAGGTGATCTGCATACAGTCATCGACCACGTTACATCAGGTGACATCTCTTCCATGTTCTTTTCCAGAACGTTCTGTGAGGTGATCTGCAGTCTTCATCGGCCATGTTACATCAGGTGACAGCTCTTCCATGTTCTTTTCCGGAATGTTCTGTGAGGTGATCTGCAGTCTTCATCGGCCATGTTACATCAGGTGACAGCTCTTCCATGTTCTTTTCCGGAATGTTCTGTGAGGTGATCTGCAGTCTTCATCGGCCATGTTACATCAGGTGACAGCTCTTCCATGTTCTTTTCCAGAATGTTCTGTGAGGTGATCTGCAGTCTTCATCGGCCATGTTACATCAGGTGACAGCTCTTCCATGTTCTTTTCCGGAATGTTCTGTGAGGTGATCTGCAGTCTTCATCGGCCATGTTACATCAGGTGACAGCTCTTCCATGTTCTTTTCCAGAACGTTCTGTGAGGTGATCTGCAGTCTTCATCGGCCATGTTACATCAGGTGACAGCTCTTCCATGTTCTTTTCCGGAATGTTCTGTGAGGTGATCTGCAGTCTTCATCGGCCATGTTACATCAGGTGACAGCTCTTCCATGTTCTTTTCCGGAATGTTCTGTGAGCTGATCTGACAGTCATCGGCCATGTTACATCAGGTGACATCTCTTTTCTGTTCTTTTCCAGAATGTTCTGTGAGGTGATCTGCAGACAGTCATCAACCATGTTACATCAGGTGACATCTGTTCCATGTTCTTTTCTGGAACGTTCTGTGACGTGATCTGCAGACAGTCATTGGCCATGTTACATCTGGTGACATCTCTTCTATGTTCTTTTCCGGAATGCTCTGTGAGCTTATCTGTACGCATTTACCCACGTAGTGGCTTTTAGGGTTGCCAACTTCCAGTCAGGAGCAGGGAAACAAACCCAGTTCACCAGATTAGAGTCCGCTCATGTGGAGGAGGGGGGACTCAAACCCAGTTCCGCAGATTTGAGTCCACTGCTCTCAACCACTACACACAATAGATATGATCCAGGCTCCTGCAAAGTTACCTCATTGCTCTTTAGAAAGGCAGCCGGGAAATCAGAAAGGGGTGTAAACATTAACAGTTTTTAGCAGATTCCTGAGATGCCTCACCTCCTTTCCCCGTCTATAGTAGAATCATAGAGTTGGAAGAGACCCCAAGGGCCATCCAGTCCAACCCCCTGCAATGCAGGAACACACAATCAAAAAACTCCTGACAGATGGCCATCCAGTCTCTCTGTAAAAACCTCCAAAGAAGGAGAGTCCAGCACACCACACCACACCACACTGTCAAACAGAAGTGACATTTCACAAGCTCAAATAATGCAGGACCGTTTGGGGGTATGTTTGTTCGTTAAAAGAAAAGAGAGAAGAACTTCCAGTTTGTTACCTCTTGCTTGTTCACTTAATTGCTTCCCCTCACCTTTGCGCGAGAAGGTTATGCAACAGAAATGTGCTGAGCTAATAAAAAATAAATGTCAGTTGTTCAACTCTCTAAATTGGGCTTTGAAATCGGCTTTAGGATAATAAAAAGAGCCTATTTTAAACCGTCGTCAATTGTCAGCATGTCAGTGGGCAGGAACAAAGTTACAGTCA
The DNA here is from genome assembly GCF_021028975.2 of Sphaerodactylus townsendi. Classification (NCBI taxonomy): domain Eukaryota; kingdom Metazoa; phylum Chordata; class Lepidosauria; order Squamata; family Sphaerodactylidae; genus Sphaerodactylus; species Sphaerodactylus townsendi. Next base: position 63,148,638 of record NC_059433.1, read on the forward strand.
AGAACAGAAGGGACCAAGCGGCGACCCGCGAGAAACTCGCTGTGGAAGAATATCGAGCAGCCAGGCCTAGCTGAGTCATTCACATCGGGTGGCATCAAGTAGATTTTTTGGCACAGATTTGTTTAAACCTCTTTATACACAACGGTCGCCAAAAGGAGGCCCGTTTTATTCCGTAATTTTAAAAAAGGGACTGAAAATGCCAACATAGCATCAAAACAAGTTATTAGTTATGAAGGACTAATAACAGCAATGGCGAGTTTGCTTTTCTGTTTCTAAGCCTTCGGATAAAAGGAGATTTAAGCACAAGAAGTAGCTCATGTGGAGGGTAGTTTGGTAATACTTGAAGAAGAAGAGTTTGGATTTATATCCCCTCTTTCTCTCCTGCAGGAGACTCAAAGGGGCTGACAATCTCCTTGCCCTTCCCCCCCTCACAACAAACACCCTGTGAGGTGGGTGGGGCTGAGAGAGCTCCGAGAAGCTGTGACTAGCCCAAGGTCACCCAGCTGGCGTGTGTGGGAGTGCACAGGCTAATCTGAATTCCCCAGATAAGCCTCCACAGCTCAGGCGGCAGAGCTGGGAATCAAACCCGGTTCCTCCAGATTAGATACACGAGCTCTTAACTTCCTACGCCACTGCTGCTCTCTTGGCGATGCATGGGGCTGTCTTGAGTTGAATTCTCTTTCCTCCAATACAGAAGATATTTTCCTGAAAAAGGGACTCCCCCTCACCATTGGAGGACAGAAGGATTTGGGGTAGAACTTGAGGAGGTCAAGGACTGAGGAAGGGAGGGACCTGATTGGCGGACAATACCACAGAGATTCAAACCAAAGGGATTCAAACCAAAGGCAGTGGTGGGATCCAAACATTTTAATAACAGGTTCTGATGGTGGTGGGATTCAAACAGTGGCGCCGTCGCACACACCCCTCCAGTCCCTATTGGGCAGGGAGGTTGCTTTAGTAACCCCTTCTCGGCACTCAGAAAAAATTAGTAACCACTTCTAGAGAAGTGGTGAGAACTGGTTGGATCCCACCTCTGGATATAGGATCCGTGCTATTTCATGTCAGGAACTATGCCTGGTAACTGAGGAACATTCCTACCTTAGTGCTTTGGTACCAATTTATATTGACAGGATGGTACCCTGTTTCCCCGAATATAAGAATATAAGAGGTTTTGCTGAAGTGCAAAATATAAGGCATCCCCCAAAAGTAAGACGTAGCGAAGTTTTTGTTTGGAAGCATGCCCGACGAACAGAACACAGAAAAATAAGACATCCCCTGAAAATAAGACATAGTGCATCTTTGGGAGCAAAAATTAATATAAGACACTGTCTTATTTTCGGGGAAACACGGTATCTTGAGTGATAGAAGGGTACTTTCACTTCTGTGTAATTGTTGCAAGATATATGTAACCAGCCTGCAGTATGTAATGGAACTTTCCACTCTCGTGATCTTTATGGCTCAAGAGCAGCAGTGCATGTAGTGGTTCAGAGCAGATGCACTCTAATCTGGAGAACTGGATTTGATTCCCCGCTCTGCCACTTGAGCTGTGGAGGCTTATCTGGGGAACTAGATTAGCCTGGGCACTCCAACACATGCCAGATGGGGGACCTTGGGCGAGTCACAGTTCTTCGGAGCTCTATCATTCCTACCCACCTTACAGGGTGTTTGTTGTGGGGGAGGGGAGGGGAGGGGGAAGGGAAAGGAGATTGCAAGCTCATTTGAGTCTCATTACTGGAGAGAAAGGGGCGATATAAATCCAAACTCTTCTTCTTCTTCTTCACATGTTGATAGATAACTAGGCTAACTATGGCAAGTTTCTCCCAGGGGGAAAATGGGATGTTTTTGTTACCCTGAGGGGGTAGACAAGCCAGGTGGATATATCTTGTCCAATCATTGGCCTTGGGACGCCTAAGCTCCAGCATAATTCTTTTCACATATTCTTTGGGAAATGCGGAGGGGGGACTCTTTGGGGATAAAGGGGTTTGAGAAAACTAAGGTCGTTTCCCCACTTACCTGCTGCTGCGCGCTACTCTCCCTAAGTACCGCGGGGTCCCCCGGCACTCCCCTCTACAGGGGCGGCGACAACACAGCCGCCCCGGCGCTGCCGCTGTCGCGTCCCCTCGGTGTGAGTAATTCCTGGCGCTCCTCAAAACGGCGCCTTTTGATGACCCTGCGCAGAGCACGGGGTCGTGGGGAAGCCCGGGAGCACGCCAGAAATGACACACGCTGGGAGTAGCGCGCAGCAACCTTGGGTCGAGGTAAGTGGGGAAACGACCTAAGTCTGGCAGAACTAGCAAGCTGAGTGCTTTGTTGCCTTTCAATAAATGCTACTGATCAAGAACCTAGAGTCTGTTTATTGGCTAAAAGTCCGAGACCTCACATTTCAGCAACGTTAATCCTTTGGTTCCAGTTTATTTTGGGGGATGACTTTGAATTGCTCGACCAGTATGGTGTTGTGGCTAAGAGTGCTGGACTAGTAACCGGAAGATCCACGTTCGAATCTTCACGTGCCACGAAAGCTCACGAGTGTCCTTGGCCAGTCACACTTTCTGGACCTAACCTACCTTAGAGGGTTGTCATGAGGAAAGGAAAATGATATCAGCCCCTTTGGGCAGAGGTGGGATCCAGCAGGTTCTCACAGGTTCCCGAGAGTAGGTTACTAATGATTTGTGTGTGCCAAGAGGGGGTTACTAATTGGTGATTTTGCCACGTGATTTTTGCCTTCGTTACGCCCCTCCTCTCAGCAGTAGCGTGCAGAACTTGAAGCAGTCTAGCAGGAGGCGCACCGGCGTGCGTGGCAGTCTGTGCCTGCGTGCATTCGTTTCCCGCCCAAGGACCGGCGCAGCAGCTGCGTCCTTGCCACAGCCCCGCCCAGGAATGCCCCGCCCCTGGAATGCCCGGCCATGCCCCCGTCGTGCCCCACCCATCCCCATTGGCACTACGCCACAGTTTGAATCCCACCACCATGGGAACCTGTTACTAAAATATTTGGATCCCACCACTGCCTTTGGGTCCCCATTCAGGAGGAAAAACAGGGTATAAATGAATTAAACAGATAAATAAGAATGAGACCTATTTTAAGTCGTGGTTCTTGAAAATCTCTGTTTCAGTTTTCTTTGTGAGACTCAAATACGCAAAGCTCCATTTTCATAGCATTTTCCATTTCTTCTAATTATATTTTTCCTGTTTTTGCATTACTCGGGCATATCAGTGGTCTAGAACACAATAACAGCAGAAATATGAAAAAAGATCTCGATGGCCTAAAAGAAGCCGATCAACTCGGAATGCCAACCATGAAAATGTTGTCACAGCGACGACATATGGAAGCAAACAAAAACAAAAGTAGGCACATTTGCGGATCCCAAATTTCTTTCCGCCCACTCAATTATCAGCAGAACTGAAATGGAATTTTGTTGCCCAAAATTCAACCCTCAGAAATCTCCGTCTCCTCTTTCCACATTCCTGAGAGATTATTAGCAAACCGAGAATCCAGCTGATTTTGTCCTTGCACCTCAGTCAGTACCGGATTTGAAAGCAAAATGCTCCCGAGGCTGCCCTTCTGGAAACCACCTCGTCTTTTAACAGGTTTGGTAATCAGGCTGCGAAACTGTTTGGATTTCTTCTAATTTTTAATTTCAAATATTTTTTTTAACTCTGACGAATCTCCATGAAGACGGATCCCTGCAGGTCAACGTGAGACCGTATGAGTCTGATTGCGGCAATTACATTTGCCTCCCACACTTCTGCCAAGAACTCAATGAGGCGTTGCTCCATTTCAGTCGTACAACAACCTTGTGAGTTACATAAAGCTGCCATTCTCCAGGCAGGCTGTGGGGAACGCCCGGAATTGCAACTCATATCCAGACCACACAAAGGTCAGCTTCCCTGGAAAAAAATGGAGGGTGGACTCTCTAGCCTTGTACCTAGTGGTGGGATTCAGCCGGTTCGCACCACTTGTGCGGAACCGGTTGTTAAAATGGTGCTTGTAAACAATCAGTTGTTAAATTATTTGAATCCCACCATTGCTTGTACCCCTGATGAAGGGGAACTGCGCCCGGGACACGCGTGCACCCTGCGCCCCTGTTGTGGCACCACCTTTCCACCTCTCCCCAGAACGCCCCTGCCACGCCCCTGCCACACCCCCACACTGGGGCGTGCCTGGGGCATCGTGCCTCACAGCCCTGTGGGCGCTATGCTACTGCCCTGATGTCTCTGCCCCCCCCTCTCTCTCTCTCTCTCTCTCTCTCTCTCTCTCTCTCTCTCTCTCTCTCTCTCTCTATCTATCTCTCTCTCTCTCTCTCTCTCTCTCTATCTATCTATCTATCTATCTATCTATCTATCTATCTATCTATCTATCTATCTATCTATCTATCTATCTATCTACTTATTTATTATTAGTTTTATATAATCGCAGCCTCCACTCTGAAGGGCTCCAGGGCGAATTCACAACAGGTTAAAGAGCATACATTCAAAACATATAAATTTAAATACCAATTACATGAAAAAAACAGAACCCATTAAAATGTGGACGGGCGTCTGGCTACCCCTCCCCCTTGTGCCCACGGGAGGCCAGATGACACGGTAGATGTATTTTTAACCAGGCTGGCCAAACGCCTGGCGGAACAGGTCAGTCTTGCAGGCCCTGTGGAAACTCTGTAAGTCCCGCAGGGCCCTGATCTCCCGAGGGAGCCTGTTCCACCAGGTAGGGGCCAGGGCTGAAAAGGCCCTGCCCCTCGTCGAGGCCAGCCTGATCATTTTTGGACCAGGGATCACGAGTAGGTCCTCCTCTGAGGAGCGGAGGGGCCTACTGGGGCAATATGGGGAGAGGCGGTCCCTCAGGTCTGCAGGTCCTTTTAGGAGCCATCCCCCAATCCCCAGGAGTTTCCTAACCTGGATTTGGCAGCTGTATCCCCCATCCCCTGCTTGTGGCCGGAGGGGACCTGGCCACTCAGTCAGCCTGAGAACATGTAATTGGTATTCTGGTGACACCCAATTCTAACTCTCCTTCCTGGTTGCGAACTCCAGGTTGGCTTGAACTTTGGGGGAGTGCAGGGTTTGAAAATCCCAGGAATAAAATGGGCCAAACTCATTTTGGTAACGGGACCTGTGTGAAGTCCTCCCCAGCCCCCTGCAACTGTTTATATAACGTCTACATCCATTATATTTGGTCTGTGCAGAACCCACCTTCCTGTTTTCAAGATATTTTATGATCACATCAACATGGGGGAAAACTAACCTGCTAACTATTACTGCTGCTGCTCTTAACGTCCCTGAAACTGTTCTTGGGTTGGTTTTCAAACCTTTGGAATAAACGGTTCTCGTAAATGGATTCCCCCCCCCCCCTTACTATATGGCAGTGATGGCGAACCTTTTCGAGACCGAGTGCCCAAATTGCAACCCAAAACCCACTTATTTATCACAAAGTGCCAACACGGCAACTTAACCTGAATGCTGAGGTTTTAGTTTAGAAAAAACGGTTGGCTCCGAGGTGTGCGTTACTCGGGAGTAAGCTTGGTGGTAGTTGGTGGCTTTGCTTTGAAGCAGCCGTGCAACTCTTCCAATGGGTGAATCATGACCCCAAGAGGGTTTGCTCAGAAGCAAGCCCCATTGCCAGCAACCGAGCTTACTCCCAGATAAAGGTTCGCGCTTTAGTTCTTCACATGAAAATCAGTGTTACCTACACTGCTTCCCCTAAACCAGGTCTTAGGTTTAATGCTAATAATCGAGCCCAGCGGCCCAGGCCAGCCTAGATGTGTTGGGGGGGAGGACTCGGTTTGCGTGTGCCCACAGAGAGGGCTCTGAGTGCCACCTCTGGCACCCGTGCCATAGGTTCGCCACCACTGCTATATGGCATGAATGATTTTCGGTGTGTAATTCTGCCATTCGCTCCCATAAGAACCCATCTTGTTCGTCATCGTGGGATAGCGGTCCCTAAAGCCACGCGGAATAACATCTCGTCCCAGAGATGCCGAGTGCTGCAATTGCAGGCTGCACTTCGTCAGAGAAGCTTTATCGACTTGTTTTGACAGAGCGCTGCATTTGCGGCGCCTCGAAACGATGCCATTATTGTATTCATCAAATTGCTGCAAGCCATTGGGAGTGCTTTTGAGTAGCAGAGTGGCAGGCTGTGTATTTTCTAAACAAACAAAGGCCCAAGTTAGCGTTGCCATCCTCCAGGGGGTGACTGGACATTACAACCGTTCTCCAGGCTGCACAGAAAAGTTTTTCTGGAGGAAAAAGGACTGTTTTGAAAGGTGGGCTTTATGGCATTACATCGTGTTGAAGTCTCTCACCTCCCCAAACCATGTCATCTCCAACCTCTACCCTCCCCACCCCAAATCTCCAGGAACAACATGTGGTATAGGAGGTTAAGAGCTCGTGTATCTAATCTGGAGGAACCGGGTTTGATTCCCCGCTCTGCCGCCTGAGCTGTGGAGGCTTATCTGGGGAATTCAGATTAGTCTGTGCACTCCCACACACGCCAGCTGGGTGACCTTGGGCTAGTCACAGCTTCTCGGAGCTCTCTCAGCCCCACCCACCTCACAGGGTGTTTGTTGTGAGGGGGGAAGGACAAGGAGATTGTGTAAGGAATTCCATAGAAGCAGAAATAAAAGGCTCTTTGGTGAAAAAGACCGTTTATTCAGACATCTTAGAAAGCTCAAGTACACGCAGTGGCAGGAATGACACTTCCCGCCAGAAGCACAGGTTATAACTCTATCCATCCCATCCCCCCCCGGCTTCCCATGGGGAACGGAGACCTCATCTCCCGCCAAGCAGAGATAAGGTCTCCGCCGATGAAGCTTGCAATACATCGCCTTCGGGCTGTGGAATGTACTCAAGGTTTAAGCGGCTGCCCTTCCCCCATCAACACCATTGAATCCTTCACACTCTGCCTCCCATAAAGAAGACCCTCCCTCCAGGTTTATGCGGAGAGAAACGTGGAAAGCAGGAAATAAGTGTGGAATGGGGGCGCCATTATATTTACCCCGGAATAAACCCATTGGAATTATACTCCAGAGGAATATCATCCCACCCAAGAGACTAACATATTGCAAGCGTTTGCGATTAAAGGCCGTAGAGTCCAGGGATATGGCGTCAATTTCCTGTAATGCTTGTGGCCATCAATAATAGTCAGGGTGGGGTCCTCTCCTCATGGTTAAGCAAGCCAGGCATCAGAAACGGGAGCCTCCTTGAGTAAACTGGAATGGAAGACAGGATGGAATGTTATTGCTAAGAGAGTTAGAGCCAAATCCAAGTCGGGCAGTGACATCATTAATCCCAGCTGACGGTAATCCTGAAAAGGTCCCACGAATCTTTGCCTAGTTTGGAAAATTTATGCACGTCTCTGAGATTTTGGTAAGACAAATACACCAAAGCGCCCACACGCAGAGGGAAATCCGAAATGCCGGGGTGCTTATCCAGCTGCAGCTTTTGGGAGTCCTTAGCCTGTTGTGGGTTAAGCCAGTCTGGACCGATTTCCACCCCTCGGCTAGGGATGAAATCCATTGTTGAAACTCTGGAGGGTCCACGTATACTGTCGCATGTAGCGCGGTAACGGGCGGGAAAGGAGCTTGAATTCCCAACTACTGGCATTTCAAAGGGGGTTTTTTTTGTACTGGCTATAGAACCGCATTGTTATAGGCTGGCTCCTCGCGAAACGTGATATCGAGCTCGCACTTTTAATTGTCTTGAGTGGTAGTTAGGGTGCTAACAAGCGTAAATACTGCTCTAGGGTTCTGCTCCGTTTCTCTCAGACTCACCGTCACTTTGAGAGCGTGGTAGGGGGCGGCGAGCCACTGGTGACCCCTAACAACCCTAAAAAAAAGCTCTCCTCCAGAACTTTGAAATGAATTGAGGGTCCTTGGCCTGGAAGACCACCCTTAACGGGGGCGGAGTGTAGGACGGTAAACATGTTGAATGAAATGTCGTGCTAACTTAGGAAGTAGGTGATGGAAAGGGACATGTGGAATAAAATGGGAAGCTTGTTTAGGAAAATAAGTCCACCACTACCCATAAGAACCGTGTTGCCAAGGACTTTCCAGTGGAAATCTGTAATAAAATCCCATGGAGATGAGCTTCCCAGGGGCGGGAGGCCACCGGGAGAGGTTTCAAATGAGCCCATGGGAAACTTTCCCTGAATGTTTTTGGCTTCTGCACTTAAACAGAGCAACCTTTTAATATACTCGCCTCAATGTCCATAGCATTGCGCTACTACATACAGAACTTGACGGCTGCCAAAATGCAGAGTTTTCAGAAAGTTTCTCAAAATGTCCAGCCGAAGGGCATGCGTGGGCAGGCTTCAAGAACCTGCTTGCGGAGGGGGGGGAGGCCATCGCATCAACACTCCCCTCCGCCAAACTCCAACTTCCAAACGCACTGGTGGGAGTGCACCTATCCTCCGCCGGAGGCTTGAGGGCATTTTGCCCCGCCTCCTCGAGGTCCCAGGAAAGGAGAGGCAGAGACTGGGAATGCAGCGTGTGAAGGAGGAGTGGAGCGTCTGAGATCGGGTGACAGCCAAGTCTCCAACTGGGAGGGGAGAGAACAGTGCACATGGAGATGTCCAGTAAGGCAGCTCCACCCCTCCTCCCTCCCAGGTAGGCGCCAGATTGCTGCGTCAGCCATGCTTTATTAGGTCTTCCAGGGGAAAAATGGAACTGTGAAAGAGAAACGAGAAAAGAAATCGGCCCAGCACGGAGTTGTTTTCATGACATGCTTGAGGGGGGGTGGAGAGAGCTGCCAAGTTCTGTGTGATCCGACCCAAACCTGGGAAGGGGTGGTTTAGCCCCCCTCCAGCCAGATGGCTCCAAGTGGTGAGTGCCTACTTTGATGCCCGCTAATCTCTTTATCCCCACTTTAGTCCAGTTGGAGTTCCAGCACCGGAGGAATTTCTTGGATAGAAATAAGCACACGGAACCAGCCTCTTACTCATCTGCTTTATTTCCTCTGCAACAGGGCTGCCCTCAAAGCGCTTTGTCAGAGGCATCCACTTGAACTGCAAAGGGGAGATCTGGGGTCAGGGTGCTTTAGGATAGGACCAGGTGGTAAAGAAACCGATTTTAAAAAGCTGAAAGGCTGGTGCTGACATTCCTCAGACCAGGAAAGCAGCCCCGGGCTTGGCCGGTCAGTGGATCTTTACCCTTAGATAAGTAAAGAGAGGTCTGTAGAGAGGGAGAGTCAGTTCCAAGCCCAGATTGGGGGTATAAAAGTCCACGATAGAAATTAGCAAAACCTAGAAAAGATTGGAGCTCTTTTCGGTTAGTAGGGGCAAAGGCCATTGAAGGAGTTAGCATCAACTCTGTAGCTTAGGATCCATTTTAAGCCCCTCAGAAGCCAGATCCGGTAGCCCAAATAGTCAATGGAGAGGTCTGGGTGGAACAACAGCATTTGGAGAGTTTTAGCAAAGAGAGAAGTTGTTGATGCAAACGCTTTCCAATACTTCCCGAACTAATGCTTCATGTTCCTCCATGGTTTGTGAATAAATTCAAAACGTCATCTAAGTACAATGACTACTCCCTTGTACAAATAAATGCGTGGAGAACTTGTTTTGTCTAAGGGCCATAAAGCGTCAGGGGGCCCCCACTTAACCCGAATGGCATTATTAAGTATTCAAATTGTCCAAACTTTGTGTTAAACGCAGTCAAGTTATTTCCCACTAGCCCTCAGCAATTCTGACTCTGTGTAGTAGTAAGCTTCTCTCAAGTCCAACTTAAGTAGAAGATCATGCCCTTTGCCCAATGCGTCTAAAAGGTCAACCAGATTAGAGGCAAAGGGAATTATTTATTGGACAGGGGAGACTAGCATTGGAGACCCTCGATAATCTGTACAGAGCCATGAAGACCCATCTTTTTTTACAAACAAAACTAGGAGCCTTGCTTATGTATGTGTTTAGTAGCCATACATTATGAAACCCGCCGTAGGGAAGGAAATTCTTATCTAAGAAGGGCACGAAGTTCCTTCTCTTCGGCATTGGGACTCATGCTGTAGATTCTACCTTTGGGCGATTTAAGCCCCATTTTATGCTGTATAACGATTTTGGTGCAGTCAGTGTCTCTATGGGGTGGCAACTGATCGCGATTCTTGCTCCTGGAAAAACTCTGGCTAAATCTTGGTACTCTGGTGGGATGCCGGTAGAATCGGGAGCAATCGCTGATGAAGCCAGGGGGGGGGGGTGGTGTCAGGAGAGGCTAGAGTTTTCCCCCCAATTCATGTAAGTGTTCACCGCGAGGGAGGGCCAGCAATTCCTAAGATCCTTTCTTTCCAAAATGAATCTTTGGTTCATGTAACAATAACCATGGCATGCCCAGAACTACAGTGTTTGGCCACTGGCGCCAAAATAAAACTAATTTTCTCCCAATGGTCGGCGCAACGGAGGAGAACCGGTTGTGTTTTGAACTGGGCCGGTCCTTCGCTCTCCCGAGGGCTGCCACCATTTAAGTGAATGGTAAGGGCTTAGCCAGGGGAATTTGGTCCAGACCTAGCTGCCTTCTGCCACCTGGGGCCTATTTAAGCAATGGGAGCAGCCAGAATCCACAAGGGCCGCAGGCTATAACGCGAAAGTATGCTGAAGCGGGGTTGGCTAGAAACGCTTTGACAGTAATGGGAGCGCTTGCCTTCACTCAACAAGGCGTAGGGAGTCGCAACCTCCATGTCCATGGGGGCTGAAGAAAGGCAAACAGCTGCTTCCTCCTCTGCTGGGTCGCCTTCGATGACTGCTTTAGATGAGCCCACAAGGCCTGACGGCCCCGATTTGCGTGGTGGCTTGGCAGATGGGGTGCGCGTGGCTGGAGCCGGGCAGTTGTTTTGCTCTTCGGACAGTTACGGGCTAGATGACCTGGCCCTCCTCGCAACAAAGACACACAATCCCAGTCTCTACGGCGCTCAGCGGTGGTCTCTCGTAGGGGCGGCTGGGCCAGGCTTGGTATGCGCAGTGGCAGGTTTTGGGCGTAAGGCCTTTTTTTCTCTCTCTCTCACAATATCAGGTTCAGGGGGCATCTATTGAAAATGCTGGGGGGAAGAATTAGGACTAATAAAAGGAAACACTTCTTTCACTAACGTGTGATTGGTAGTTGAAATATGCTGCCACAGGAGGTGGTGGATACGCTAACCTGGATAGCTTTAAAAGGGGCTTGGACAGATTGATGGAGGAGAAGTCGATTTATGGCTACCAATCTTGATCCTCCTTGATCTGAGATTGCAAATGCCTTAGCAGACCAGGTGCTCGGGAGCAGCAGCCGCAGAAGGCCATTGCTTTCACATCCTGCATGTGACCTCCCAAAGGCACCTGGTGGGCCACTGCGAGTAGCAGAGAGCTGGACTAGATGGACTCTGGTCTGATCCAGCTGGTGTAACCCCCATGCCCAGAATGGGTTGGCCCAGAATGGGTTGACCCAGTAAGGGGTGCAGACAGAGCAGCAAGAGGCTGCAGGAGAGAGCTCTTTGGAGAAGACAAGGGTACCAGACTCGGACCTTGATTTCTATAAGCCCTTAACACCTTGTTAAGGTAAACAGCAATATTGTTGGGAACTACTGGGAAGGTAGTTGTTTGTTTTTGGTATGTTGTAAATGTTGGAGTTTATTGTTTCAGGGTTTCTTTTGTGGTTGTAATGGGTGAGAGTTCTCCTGGAGACCTTCATCATGTTGCAACCTGTTCATCAAGCCCTTGGAGTCTTCAGGAGCCAGCCAACTTGCAAAGAAGAATTTGGGACTTGGCAATATCAGTAGACTGTAAATAGAAGGACTTGAAATGCAACCTGAACAGGACCTTGAATTGTAACGTTAAATGTTGATGTTTTAAAAGTGTTAATTGTAAAGAAAAGTAAACCATTTTGTTGTTTAAAAATTGGTTCTTTGCAACTCCTTCCAAGTACTGCCCCACAGAACCCACAAGCTGAGGTTACACTGGCTCGTTCTTATGTTCTTATGTTCTTATGTTCTTATGTTCTCCAAATAAGGAAACTCCACCACTCTCCAAGGCAGCGAATCCCACTGTCAAATAGCCCTTATTATTAGGAAGTTCTTCCTAATGTTTAGGTGGAATCTTTTTTCCTGCACCTTGAACCCGGCAGCGGAAAACAACAACGACTACAAGAGTTTGGATTTATGCCCTACCATTTTCTCCTTTAAAGAGACTCACAGTGACTTACAAGAGACGGACAGATTTCTTTGCTTTGCAGGCTTATCTGTATGCCGGCAACCTCTCTTCTCCCCTTCCTTCCACTTTGGATTGATATCCCCCCCATTCTAATCTGGGGGAGCGGGTTGGATTCCCCGCTATGCCACTTGAGGCTTATCTGGTGACCCAGATTAGCTTGTGCACTCCAACACTCCAACCTTGGGCTACTCACAGTTCTTCAGAGCTCTCTCAGCCCCACCCACCTCACAAGGTGTTTGTTGTGGGGCGGGGGCGGGGAGGCAAAAAAGGTTGTAAGCCCCTTTGAGTCTCCTTACAGGAGAGAAAGGGGGGATATGAATCCAAACTCCTCCTCCTCCTCCTCCTCCTCCTCCTCCTCCTCTTCTTCATTTGCTAAAACATTTCTTCCTCTAAAAAAGAGTAGAATTCCTACCTCCATTACAAGCTTCCGGTTGCTCTTGACTGAGCCCAGTGTTTTGAGGTTCCCCTTTGTAGTTCCCTTGTTCTTTTTCTCTCCCCATATTGTTTAATATTTCTTTCATCTCTAAAGAGAGGATTCGGAAGGGGAAGGAAGGGGAGAGGAGAGGCTGCCGGCACACAGATGCGCCGGCAAAGCAGAGAAATCTGTCCGTCTCTCTTGCACATTTTGGCGCATCCCACGCCGTCTACCCGCTTCCTTTCGCACTTCGACTCCTCAGACTTAACCGTCTCTCCTTCCACCCTTTGCACCTCTGCAGCTGATATTTCCTGAGCGAAATGTAAGAATTTCTCTGCTGAGGGTGTAGGGATGAATATCTCAAATCAGATACATTAAAGCCCAGGCATGTATGGGAGACAGCTTCTCTTGACTGGATGCTTCTCTTCTGCCCCAAATCCTGCCAGGTCAGACAGAGGCCTAGGAAGTTCTCCAAAGTACCCAAATTTCACCTATCCAGATTTGGGATTCTGAATGACCTGCTCTCGCTTGCATCAGTGAGCTGCCCCATTCTCTCTGGTTCCCAGGTTCCCGTGTGATCATCAGGGAGCCCAGTTTTCAGTTTGACACCTGGCTGGGACCAGGTTTGGATTCAGCCCTAAGCTGCAGGCATAGAACTGGATCCAAGCCTGGCCCAAGCCACTCTTGGACTGAAGCCGACTGCTCTGATATTGACAAGCTGGAACTGGTCCAGAGGAGGGCAACCAAGATGGTCAAAGGTCTGGAGTCCATGCCCTACAAGGAGAGACTTAGGGAGCTGGGGATGTTCAGTTTGGTGAAGAGACGGTTAAGAGGTGACATGATAACCATGTTTAGATATTGGAAGGGATGTCATGTTGGTGAGGGAACAAACTTGTTTTCTGCGGCTCCAGAGACTGGGACCAGGAGTAATGGGTTCAAGGAGAAGGAAAAGAGATTCCACCTAAACCTCAGGAAGAACTTCCTGACAGTCAGGGCTGTTCAACAGTGGAATGCACTGCCTCAGGATGTGATGGAGTCTCCTTCTTTGGAGGTTTCTAAAGAGAGGCTGGATGGTCATCTGACAGGAGTGCTTTAATTGTGTGTTCCTGCACTGCAGGGGGTTGAACTTGATGGCCCTTGGGGGTCTCTTCCAACTCTATGATTCTATGCCGTGGAGGCTCTACTTTTATACTGTTGGCTCCGCCCCCAAGCTCCACCTCTAGTCAGGTACAGCTTGGTGGGGCAGAGCCAACAATATAAAGCAAGAAGGATCAAGAGCAGCTGGTTTCAATCCCACTCACCAGCCTCCAAATGCACTCCAGAGTGGGGAATTCCCAACTGGGGCACAGTTGGGGGAGGCAAGGTGCCACTGCACAATGCACCCCCCCCAAAGTGATGCCTGAGGCTCAAAATCCCCCCCTCCCCCCTAGATCAGGGGTCTTCAAACTATGGCCCTCCAGATGTTCATGGACTACAATTCCCATCAGCCCCTGCCAGCATGGCCAAGTGGCAGGGCTGATGAGAATTGTACTTCATGAACATCTGGGGGGCCATAGTTTGAAGACCCCTGCCCTAAATACACTACTGTTGTGCTAAACTCAGTTTTTGAATGTCAGGGAAAGATCCCTTTGGCAGTGCGCATATATGCTGACAGGCACTGTTGACACAGAATTGGAGCAGGGAGGTATGTACTCAGAGCTCACATACCAACTTTGAAGATAATTTTAGAAATTATCCATGTTTAACTGTAAGGCAGGTAGGTAAGAAGCTGGAACAGAGCTAGCTGTGGGGCAAAGACAACATGTAATGTGGACATTCGTTC
>NC_059433.1:63168025-63195525 GCF_021028975.2 Sphaerodactylus townsendi
CCCCACCCCCCCCCCCCCCCACCCCCCCCCCCCCCCACCCCCCCCCCCCCCCACCCCCCCCCCCCCCCACCCCCCCCCCCCCCCACCCCCCCCCCCCCCCACCCCCCCCCCCCCCCACCCCCCCCCCCCCCCACCCCCCCCCCCCCCCACCCCCCCCCCCCCCCACCCCCCCCCCCCCCCACCCCCCCCCCCCCCCACCCCCCCCCCCCCCCACCCCCCCCCCCCCCCACCCCCCCCCCCCCCCACCCCCCCCCCCCCCCACCCCCCCCCCCCCCCACCCCCCCCCCCCCCCACCCCCCCCCCCCCCCACCCCCCCCCCCCCCCACCCCCCCCCCCCCCCACCCCCCCCCCCCCCCACCCCCCCCCCCCCCCACCCCCCCCCCCCCCCACCCCCCCCCCCCCCCACCCCCCCCCCCCCCCACCCCCCCCCCCCCCCACCCCCCCCCCCCCCCACCCCCCCCCCCCCCCACCCCCCCCCCCCCCCACCCCCCCCCCCCCCCACCCCCCCCCCCCCCCACCCCCCCCCCCCCCCACCCCCCCCCCCCCCCACCCCCCCCCCCCCCCACCCCCCCCCCCCCCCACCCCCCCCCCCCCCCACCCCCCCCCCCCCCCACCCCCCCCCCCCCCCACCCCCCCCCCCCCCCACCCCCCCCCCCCCCCACCCCCCCCCCCCCCCACCCCCCCCCCCCCCCACCCCCCCCCCCCCCCACCCCCCCCCCCCCCCACCCCCCCCCCCCCCCACCCCCCCCCCCCCCCACCCCCCCCCCCCCCCACCCCCCCCCCCCCCCACCCCCCCCCCCCCCCACCCCCCCCCCCCCCCACCCCCCCCCCCCCCCACCCCCCCCCCCCCCCACCCCCCCCCCCCCCCACCCCCCCCCCCCCCCACCCCCCCCCCCCCCCACCCCCCCCCCCCCCCACCCCCCCCCCCCCCCACCCCCCCCCCCCCCCACCCCCCCCCCCCCCCACCCCCCCCCCCCCCCACCCCCCCCCCCCCCCACCCCCCCCCCCCCCCACCCCCCCCCCCCCCCACCCCCCCCCCCCCCCACCCCCCCCCCCCCCCACCCCCCCCCCCCCCCACCCCCCCCCCCCCCCACCCCCCCCCCCCCCCACCCCCCCCCCCCCCCACCCCCCCCCCCCCCCACCCCCCCCCCCCCCCACCCCCCCCCCCCCCCACCCCCCCCCCCCCCCACCCCCCCCCCCCCCCACCCCCCCCCCCCCCCACCCCCCCCCCCCCCCACCCCCCCCCCCCCCCACCCCCCCCCCCCCCCACCCCCCCCCCCCCCCACCCCCCCCCCCCCCCACCCCCCCCCCCCCCCACCCCCCCCCCCCCCCACCCCCCCCCCCCCCCACCCCCCCCCCCCCCCACCCCCCCCCCCCCCCACCCCCCCCCCCCCCCACCCCCCCCCCCCCCCACCCCCCCCCCCCCCCACCCCCCCCCCCCCCCACCCCCCCCCCCCCCCACCCCCCCCCCCCCCCACCCCCCCCCCCCCCCACCCCCCCCCCCCCCCACCCCCCCCCCCCCCCACCCCCCCCCCCCCCCACCCCCCCCCCCCCCCACCCCCCCCCCCCCCCACCCCCCCCCCCCCCCACCCCCCCCCCCCCCCACCCCCCCCCCCCCCCACCCCCCCCCCCCCCCACCCCCCCCCCCCCCCACCCCCCCCCCCCCCCACCCCCCCCCCCCCCCACCCCCCCCCCCCCCCACCCCCCCCCCCCCCCACCCCCCCCCCCCCCCACCCCCCCCCCCCCCCACCCCCCCCCCCCCCCACCCCCCCCCCCCCCCACCCCCCCCCCCCCCCACCCCCCCCCCCCCCCACCCCCCCCCCCCCCCACCCCCCCCCCCCCCCACCCCCCCCCCCCCCCACCCCCCCCCCCCCCCACCCCCCCCCCCCCCCACCCCCCCCCCCCCCCACCCCCCCCCCCCCCCACCCCCCCCCCCCCCCACCCCCCCCCCCCCCCACCCCCCCCCCCCCCCACCCCCCCCCCCCCCCACCCCCCCCCCCCCCCACCCCCCCCCCCCCCCACCCCCCCCCCCCCCCACCCCCCCCCCCCCCCACCCCCCCCCCCCCCCACCCCCCCCCCCCCCCACCCCCCCCCCCCCCCACCCCCCCCCCCCCCCACCCCCCCCCCCCCCCACCCCCCCCCCCCCCCACCCCCCCCCCCCCCCACCCCCCCCCCCCCCCACCCCCCCCCCCCCCCACCCCCCCCCCCCCCCACCCCCCCCCCCCCCCACCCCCCCCCCCCCCCACCCCCCCCCCCCCCCACCCCCCCCCCCCCCCACCCCCCCCCCCCCCCACCCCCCCCCCCCCCCACCCCCCCCCCCCCCCACCCCCCCCCCCCCCCACCCCCCCCCCCCCCCACCCCCCCCCCCCCCCACCCCCCCCCCCCCCCACCCCCCCCCCCCCCCACCCCCCCCCCCCCCCACCCCCCCCCCCCCCCACCCCCCCCCCCCCCCACCCCCCCCCCCCCCCACCCCCCCCCCCCCCCACCCCCCCCCCCCCCCACCCCCCCCCCCCCCCACCCCCCCCCCCCCCCACCCCCCCCCCCCCCCACCCCCCCCCCCCCCCACCCCCCCCCCCCCCCACCCCCCCCCCCCCCCACCCCCCCCCCCCCCCACCCCCCCCCCCCCCCACCCCCCCCCCCCCCCACCCCCCCCCCCCCCCACCCCCCCCCCCCCCCACCCCCCCCCCCCCCCACCCCCCCCCCCCCCCACCCCCCCCCCCCCCCACCCCCCCCCCCCCCCACCCCCCCCCCCCCCCACCCCCCCCCCCCCCCACCCCCCCCCCCCCCCACCCCCCCCCCCCCCCACCCCCCCCCCCCCCCACCCCCCCCCCCCCCCACCCCCCCCCCCCCCCACCCCCCCCCCCCCCCACCCCCCCCCCCCCCCACCCCCCCCCCCCCCCACCCCCCCCCCCCCCCACCCCCCCCCCCCCCCACCCCCCCCCCCCCCCACCCCCCCCCCCCCCCACCCCCCCCCCCCCCCACCCCCCCCCCCCCCCACCCCCCCCCCCCCCCACCCCCCCCCCCCCCCACCCCCCCCCCCCCCCACCCCCCCCCCCCCCCACCCCCCCCCCCCCCCACCCCCCCCCCCCCCCACCCCCCCCCCCCCCCACCCCCCCCCCCCCCCACCCCCCCCCCCCCCCACCCCCCCCCCCCCCCACCCCCCCCCCCCCCCACCCCCCCCCCCCCCCACCCCCCCCCCCCCCCACCCCCCCCCCCCCCCACCCCCCCCCCCCCCCACCCCCCCCCCCCCCCACCCCCCCCCCCCCCCACCCCCCCCCCCCCCCACCCCCCCCCCCCCCCACCCCCCCCCCCCCCCACCCCCCCCCCCCCCCACCCCCCCCCCCCCCCACCCCCCCCCCCCCCCACCCCCCCCCCCCCCCACCCCCCCCCCCCCCCACCCCCCCCCCCCCCCACCCCCCCCCCCCCCCACCCCCCCCCCCCCCCACCCCCCCCCCCCCCCACCCCCCCCCCCCCCCACCCCCCCCCCCCCCCACCCCCCCCCCCCCCCACCCCCCCCCCCCCCCACCCCCCCCCCCCCCCACCCCCCCCCCCCCCCACCCCCCCCCCCCCCCACCCCCCCCCCCCCCCACCCCCCCCCCCCCCCACCCCCCCCCCCCCCCACCCCCCCCCCCCCCCACCCCCCCCCCCCCCCACCCCCCCCCCCCCCCACCCCCCCCCCCCCCCACCCCCCCCCCCCCCCACCCCCCCCCCCCCCCACCCCCCCCCCCCCCCACCCCCCCCCCCCCCCACCCCCCCCCCCCCCCACCCCCCCCCCCCCCCACCCCCCCCCCCCCCCACCCCCCCCCCCCCCCACCCCCCCCCCCCCCCACCCCCCCCCCCCCCCACCCCCCCCCCCCCCCACCCCCCCCCCCCCCCACCCCCCCCCCCCCCCACCCCCCCCCCCCCCCACCCCCCCCCCCCCCCACCCCCCCCCCCCCCCACCCCCCCCCCCCCCCACCCCCCCCCCCCCCCACCCCCCCCCCCCCCCACCCCCCCCCCCCCCCACCCCCCCCCCCCCCCACCCCCCCCCCCCCCCACCCCCCCCCCCCCCCACCCCCCCCCCCCCCCACCCCCCCCCCCCCCCACCCCCCCCCCCCCCCACCCCCCCCCCCCCCCACCCCCCCCCCCCCCCACCCCCCCCCCCCCCCACCCCCCCCCCCCCCCACCCCCCCCCCCCCCCACCCCCCCCCCCCCCCACCCCCCCCCCCCCCCACCCCCCCCCCCCCCCACCCCCCCCCCCCCCCACCCCCCCCCCCCCCCACCCCCCCCCCCCCCCACCCCCCCCCCCCCCCACCCCCCCCCCCCCCCACCCCCCCCCCCCCCCACCCCCCCCCCCCCCCACCCCCCCCCCCCCCCACCCCCCCCCCCCCCCACCCCCCCCCCCCCCCACCCCCCCCCCCCCCCACCCCCCCCCCCCCCCACCCCCCCCCCCCCCCACCCCCCCCCCCCCCCACCCCCCCCCCCCCCCACCCCCCCCCCCCCCCACCCCCCCCCCCCCCCACCCCCCCCCCCCCCCACCCCCCCCCCCCCCCACCCCCCCCCCCCCCCACCCCCCCCCCCCCCCACCCCCCCCCCCCCCCACCCCCCCCCCCCCCCACCCCCCCCCCCCCCCACCCCCCCCCCCCCCCACCCCCCCCCCCCCCCACCCCCCCCCCCCCCCACCCCCCCCCCCCCCCACCCCCCCCCCCCCCCACCCCCCCCCCCCCCCACCCCCCCCCCCCCCCACCCCCCCCCCCCCCCACCCCCCCCCCCCCCCACCCCCCCCCCCCCCCACCCCCCCCCCCCCCCACCCCCCCCCCCCCCCACCCCCCCCCCCCCCCACCCCCCCCCCCCCCCACCCCCCCCCCCCCCCACCCCCCCCCCCCCCCACCCCCCCCCCCCCCCACCCCCCCCCCCCCCCACCCCCCCCCCCCCCCACCCCCCCCCCCCCCCACCCCCCCCCCCCCCCACCCCCCCCCCCCCCCACCCCCCCCCCCCCCCACCCCCCCCCCCCCCCACCCCCCCCCCCCCCCACCCCCCCCCCCCCCCACCCCCCCCCCCCCCCACCCCCCCCCCCCCCCACCCCCCCCCCCCCCCACCCCCCCCCCCCCCCACCCCCCCCCCCCCCCACCCCCCCCCCCCCCCACCCCCCCCCCCCCCCACCCCCCCCCCCCCCCACCCCCCCCCCCCCCCACCCCCCCCCCCCCCCACCCCCCCCCCCCCCCACCCCCCCCCCCCCCCACCCCCCCCCCCCCCCACCCCCCCCCCCCCCCACCCCCCCCCCCCCCCACCCCCCCCCCCCCCCACCCCCCCCCCCCCCCACCCCCCCCCCCCCCCACCCCCCCCCCCCCCCACCCCCCCCCCCCCCCACCCCCCCCCCCCCCCACCCCCCCCCCCCCCCACCCCCCCCCCCCCCCACCCCCCCCCCCCCCCACCCCCCCCCCCCCCCACCCCCCCCCCCCCCCACCCCCCCCCCCCCCCACCCCCCCCCCCCCCCACCCCCCCCCCCCCCCACCCCCCCCCCCCCCCACCCCCCCCCCCCCCCACCCCCCCCCCCCCCCACCCCCCCCCCCCCCCACCCCCCCCCCCCCCCACCCCCCCCCCCCCCCACCCCCCCCCCCCCCCACCCCCCCCCCCCCCCACCCCCCCCCCCCCCCACCCCCCCCCCCCCCCACCCCCCCCCCCCCCCACCCCCCCCCCCCCCCACCCCCCCCCCCCCCCACCCCCCCCCCCCCCCACCCCCCCCCCCCCCCACCCCCCCCCCCCCCCACCCCCCCCCCCCCCCACCCCCCCCCCCCCCCACCCCCCCCCCCCCCCACCCCCCCCCCCCCCCACCCCCCCCCCCCCCCACCCCCCCCCCCCCCCACCCCCCCCCCCCCCCACCCCCCCCCCCCCCCACCCCCCCCCCCCCCCACCCCCCCCCCCCCCCACCCCCCCCCCCCCCCACCCCCCCCCCCCCCCACCCCCCCCCCCCCCCACCCCCCCCCCCCCCCACCCCCCCCCCCCCCCACCCCCCCCCCCCCCCACCCCCCCCCCCCCCCACCCCCCCCCCCCCCCACCCCCCCCCCCCCCCACCCCCCCCCCCCCCCACCCCCCCCCCCCCCCACCCCCCCCCCCCCCCACCCCCCCCCCCCCCCACCCCCCCCCCCCCCCACCCCCCCCCCCCCCCACCCCCCCCCCCCCCCACCCCCCCCCCCCCCCACCCCCCCCCCCCCCCACCCCCCCCCCCCCCCACCCCCCCCCCCCCCCACCCCCCCCCCCCCCCACCCCCCCCCCCCCCCACCCCCCCCCCCCCCCACCCCCCCCCCCCCCCACCCCCCCCCCCCCCCACCCCCCCCCCCCCCCACCCCCCCCCCCCCCCACCCCCCCCCCCCCCCACCCCCCCCCCCCCCCACCCCCCCCCCCCCCCACCCCCCCCCCCCCCCACCCCCCCCCCCCCCCACCCCCCCCCCCCCCCACCCCCCCCCCCCCCCACCCCCCCCCCCCCCCACCCCCCCCCCCCCCCACCCCCCCCCCCCCCCACCCCCCCCCCCCCCCACCCCCCCCCCCCCCCACCCCCCCCCCCCCCCACCCCCCCCCCCCCCCACCCCCCCCCCCCCCCACCCCCCCCCCCCCCCACCCCCCCCCCCCCCCACCCCCCCCCCCCCCCACCCCCCCCCCCCCCCACCCCCCCCCCCCCCCACCCCCCCCCCCCCCCACCCCCCCCCCCCCCCACCCCCCCCCCCCCCCACCCCCCCCCCCCCCCACCCCCCCCCCCCCCCACCCCCCCCCCCCCCCACCCCCCCCCCCCCCCACCCCCCCCCCCCCCCACCCCCCCCCCCCCCCACCCCCCCCCCCCCCCACCCCCCCCCCCCCCCACCCCCCCCCCCCCCCACCCCCCCCCCCCCCCACCCCCCCCCCCCCCCACCCCCCCCCCCCCCCACCCCCCCCCCCCCCCACCCCCCCCCCCCCCCACCCCCCCCCCCCCCCACCCCCCCCCCCCCCCACCCCCCCCCCCCCCCACCCCCCCCCCCCCCCACCCCCCCCCCCCCCCACCCCCCCCCCCCCCCACCCCCCCCCCCCCCCACCCCCCCCCCCCCCCACCCCCCCCCCCCCCCACCCCCCCCCCCCCCCACCCCCCCCCCCCCCCACCCCCCCCCCCCCCCACCCCCCCCCCCCCCCACCCCCCCCCCCCCCCACCCCCCCCCCCCCCCACCCCCCCCCCCCCCCACCCCCCCCCCCCCCCACCCCCCCCCCCCCCCACCCCCCCCCCCCCCCACCCCCCCCCCCCCCCACCCCCCCCCCCCCCCACCCCCCCCCCCCCCCACCCCCCCCCCCCCCCACCCCCCCCCCCCCCCACCCCCCCCCCCCCCCACCCCCCCCCCCCCCCACCCCCCCCCCCCCCCACCCCCCCCCCCCCCCACCCCCCCCCCCCCCCACCCCCCCCCCCCCCCACCCCCCCCCCCCCCCACCCCCCCCCCCCCCCACCCCCCCCCCCCCCCACCCCCCCCCCCCCCCACCCCCCCCCCCCCCCACCCCCCCCCCCCCCCACCCCCCCCCCCCCCCACCCCCCCCCCCCCCCACCCCCCCCCCCCCCCACCCCCCCCCCCCCCCACCCCCCCCCCCCCCCACCCCCCCCCCCCCCCACCCCCCCCCCCCCCCACCCCCCCCCCCCCCCACCCCCCCCCCCCCCCACCCCCCCCCCCCCCCACCCCCCCCCCCCCCCACCCCCCCCCCCCCCCACCCCCCCCCCCCCCCACCCCCCCCCCCCCCCACCCCCCCCCCCCCCCACCCCCCCCCCCCCCCACCCCCCCCCCCCCCCACCCCCCCCCCCCCCCACCCCCCCCCCCCCCCACCCCCCCCCCCCCCCACCCCCCCCCCCCCCCACCCCCCCCCCCCCCCACCCCCCCCCCCCCCCACCCCCCCCCCCCCCCACCCCCCCCCCCCCCCACCCCCCCCCCCCCCCACCCCCCCCCCCCCCCACCCCCCCCCCCCCCCACCCCCCCCCCCCCCCACCCCCCCCCCCCCCCACCCCCCCCCCCCCCCACCCCCCCCCCCCCCCACCCCCCCCCCCCCCCACCCCCCCCCCCCCCCACCCCCCCCCCCCCCCACCCCCCCCCCCCCCCACCCCCCCCCCCCCCCACCCCCCCCCCCCCCCACCCCCCCCCCCCCCCACCCCCCCCCCCCCCCACCCCCCCCCCCCCCCACCCCCCCCCCCCCCCACCCCCCCCCCCCCCCACCCCCCCCCCCCCCCACCCCCCCCCCCCCCCACCCCCCCCCCCCCCCACCCCCCCCCCCCCCCACCCCCCCCCCCCCCCACCCCCCCCCCCCCCCACCCCCCCCCCCCCCCACCCCCCCCCCCCCCCACCCCCCCCCCCCCCCACCCCCCCCCCCCCCCACCCCCCCCCCCCCCCACCCCCCCCCCCCCCCACCCCCCCCCCCCCCCACCCCCCCCCCCCCCCACCCCCCCCCCCCCCCACCCCCCCCCCCCCCCACCCCCCCCCCCCCCCACCCCCCCCCCCCCCCACCCCCCCCCCCCCCCACCCCCCCCCCCCCCCACCCCCCCCCCCCCCCACCCCCCCCCCCCCCCACCCCCCCCCCCCCCCACCCCCCCCCCCCCCCACCCCCCCCCCCCCCCACCCCCCCCCCCCCCCACCCCCCCCCCCCCCCACCCCCCCCCCCCCCCACCCCCCCCCCCCCCCACCCCCCCCCCCCCCCACCCCCCCCCCCCCCCACCCCCCCCCCCCCCCACCCCCCCCCCCCCCCACCCCCCCCCCCCCCCACCCCCCCCCCCCCCCACCCCCCCCCCCCCCCACCCCCCCCCCCCCCCACCCCCCCCCCCCCCCACCCCCCCCCCCCCCCACCCCCCCCCCCCCCCACCCCCCCCCCCCCCCACCCCCCCCCCCCCCCACCCCCCCCCCCCCCCACCCCCCCCCCCCCCCACCCCCCCCCCCCCCCACCCCCCCCCCCCCCCACCCCCCCCCCCCCCCACCCCCCCCCCCCCCCACCCCCCCCCCCCCCCACCCCCCCCCCCCCCCACCCCCCCCCCCCCCCACCCCCCCCCCCCCCCACCCCCCCCCCCCCCCACCCCCCCCCCCCCCCACCCCCCCCCCCCCCCACCCCCCCCCCCCCCCACCCCCCCCCCCCCCCACCCCCCCCCCCCCCCACCCCCCCCCCCCCCCACCCCCCCCCCCCCCCACCCCCCCCCCCCCCCACCCCCCCCCCCCCCCACCCCCCCCCCCCCCCACCCCCCCCCCCCCCCACCCCCCCCCCCCCCCACCCCCCCCCCCCCCCACCCCCCCCCCCCCCCACCCCCCCCCCCCCCCACCCCCCCCCCCCCCCACCCCCCCCCCCCCCCACCCCCCCCCCCCCCCACCCCCCCCCCCCCCCACCCCCCCCCCCCCCCACCCCCCCCCCCCCCCACCCCCCCCCCCCCCCACCCCCCCCCCCCCCCACCCCCCCCCCCCCCCACCCCCCCCCCCCCCCACCCCCCCCCCCCCCCACCCCCCCCCCCCCCCACCCCCCCCCCCCCCCACCCCCCCCCCCCCCCACCCCCCCCCCCCCCCACCCCCCCCCCCCCCCACCCCCCCCCCCCCCCACCCCCCCCCCCCCCCACCCCCCCCCCCCCCCACCCCCCCCCCCCCCCACCCCCCCCCCCCCCCACCCCCCCCCCCCCCCACCCCCCCCCCCCCCCACCCCCCCCCCCCCCCACCCCCCCCCCCCCCCACCCCCCCCCCCCCCCACCCCCCCCCCCCCCCACCCCCCCCCCCCCCCACCCCCCCCCCCCCCCACCCCCCCCCCCCCCCACCCCCCCCCCCCCCCACCCCCCCCCCCCCCCACCCCCCCCCCCCCCCACCCCCCCCCCCCCCCACCCCCCCCCCCCCCCACCCCCCCCCCCCCCCACCCCCCCCCCCCCCCACCCCCCCCCCCCCCCACCCCCCCCCCCCCCCACCCCCCCCCCCCCCCACCCCCCCCCCCCCCCACCCCCCCCCCCCCCCACCCCCCCCCCCCCCCACCCCCCCCCCCCCCCACCCCCCCCCCCCCCCACCCCCCCCCCCCCCCACCCCCCCCCCCCCCCACCCCCCCCCCCCCCCACCCCCCCCCCCCCCCACCCCCCCCCCCCCCCACCCCCCCCCCCCCCCACCCCCCCCCCCCCCCACCCCCCCCCCCCCCCACCCCCCCCCCCCCCCACCCCCCCCCCCCCCCACCCCCCCCCCCCCCCACCCCCCCCCCCCCCCACCCCCCCCCCCCCCCACCCCCCCCCCCCCCCACCCCCCCCCCCCCCCACCCCCCCCCCCCCCCACCCCCCCCCCCCCCCACCCCCCCCCCCCCCCACCCCCCCCCCCCCCCACCCCCCCCCCCCCCCACCCCCCCCCCCCCCCACCCCCCCCCCCCCCCACCCCCCCCCCCCCCCACCCCCCCCCCCCCCCACCCCCCCCCCCCCCCACCCCCCCCCCCCCCCACCCCCCCCCCCCCCCACCCCCCCCCCCCCCCACCCCCCCCCCCCCCCACCCCCCCCCCCCCCCACCCCCCCCCCCCCCCACCCCCCCCCCCCCCCACCCCCCCCCCCCCCCACCCCCCCCCCCCCCCACCCCCCCCCCCCCCCACCCCCCCCCCCCCCCACCCCCCCCCCCCCCCACCCCCCCCCCCCCCCACCCCCCCCCCCCCCCACCCCCCCCCCCCCCCACCCCCCCCCCCCCCCACCCCCCCCCCCCCCCACCCCCCCCCCCCCCCACCCCCCCCCCCCCCCACCCCCCCCCCCCCCCACCCCCCCCCCCCCCCACCCCCCCCCCCCCCCACCCCCCCCCCCCCCCACCCCCCCCCCCCCCCACCCCCCCCCCCCCCCACCCCCCCCCCCCCCCACCCCCCCCCCCCCCCACCCCCCCCCCCCCCCACCCCCCCCCCCCCCCACCCCCCCCCCCCCCCACCCCCCCCCCCCCCCACCCCCCCCCCCCCCCACCCCCCCCCCCCCCCACCCCCCCCCCCCCCCACCCCCCCCCCCCCCCACCCCCCCCCCCCCCCACCCCCCCCCCCCCCCACCCCCCCCCCCCCCCACCCCCCCCCCCCCCCACCCCCCCCCCCCCCCACCCCCCCCCCCCCCCACCCCCCCCCCCCCCCACCCCCCCCCCCCCCCACCCCCCCCCCCCCCCACCCCCCCCCCCCCCCACCCCCCCCCCCCCCCACCCCCCCCCCCCCCCACCCCCCCCCCCCCCCACCCCCCCCCCCCCCCACCCCCCCCCCCCCCCACCCCCCCCCCCCCCCACCCCCCCCCCCCCCCACCCCCCCCCCCCCCCACCCCCCCCCCCCCCCACCCCCCCCCCCCCCCACCCCCCCCCCCCCCCACCCCCCCCCCCCCCCACCCCCCCCCCCCCCCACCCCCCCCCCCCCCCACCCCCCCCCCCCCCCACCCCCCCCCCCCCCCACCCCCCCCCCCCCCCACCCCCCCCCCCCCCCACCCCCCCCCCCCCCCACCCCCCCCCCCCCCCACCCCCCCCCCCCCCCACCCCCCCCCCCCCCCACCCCCCCCCCCCCCCACCCCCCCCCCCCCCCACCCCCCCCCCCCCCCACCCCCCCCCCCCCCAGGAGTGTTTGGCTTATCTGTATCTCTTGTTTCTCTTGCCTGTCTGTGTGAAACTGTTTCAAGGGGTTTTTGGGTGAGAACTATAGGTGTTTATCTAACTTTGGCGAGAACAGCCCGTAAAAGAGGCTGTTCGATCGTTGGGGGGGGGGGGGGCAGTTCCCGCATTGCTTGTGATTGACTAAGAATGCCAGCTCAATAAAGAACTTGAAAAGTTACTTTTGGCATGGACTTTACACTACTCTTTCACCTGCATGGTTCCTTACACTACCCTTTCACCTGCAGGTAAGAAAACCTGATGCCTGTGGGGGATGGTGTCAACTTTTTAAGCGGAAGAGTTGGTTTTTATACCCCACTTTACTTTTAAGGAGATTCAAAGCAGCTTACAACCACCTTCCTCTTCCCACCACAGGCACCTTGTGAGGTAGGTGGGGCTGACAGAGCTCTATGAGAACTGTGACTGTCCCAAGGTCACCCAGAAGTCTTCATGCGGAGGAGCACGGCAACATATCCAGTTTACCAGATGAGAGTCTGCCACTCATGTAGAGGTGTGTGGAA
This sequence comes from Sphaerodactylus townsendi, assembly GCF_021028975.2. Taxonomy (NCBI): domain Eukaryota; kingdom Metazoa; phylum Chordata; class Lepidosauria; order Squamata; family Sphaerodactylidae; genus Sphaerodactylus; species Sphaerodactylus townsendi. The sequence goes on from NC_059433.1 coordinate 63,180,120, forward strand.
TCAAACTTGGTTCTCCAAATTAGAGACCACCGCTTATTGTGGAGAAGTGGGGAATCAAACCCGGTTCTTCAGATTAGAGTCACACACTCACGTGGAGGAGAGGGGAATCAAACACAGTTTGCCAGATTAGAGTCTTCCAGTCTGGTGTATGGAGTGAACAAAAGAAAGAAGTTACTGTGACACCCCAATACTGCCCAATAATTACACATGGCTCTACTCCAAGGGGTTGTAAGTAGGAACCCCCTCCTAAACCCAACATTGACAGATGCATTTCACAATGAAAAGCATGGGGTGCCCGCTCTGGCTTGGGAAATTCCTGGAAATTTCAGGAAAGTGCTTGGAGGGGGGGGGGGGAACTGAGCTCAACAACACTACGGTCGATTCCGCACTTGCGCTATCGACCTAAGTTTGAGCTGCATTCGACCTAAGTGCTCCGCACAACCACTGGGATAGTCGTGGTTTTGTACCAGCTTCACCCTGTGTAACGGTCAAATTTCCGACTCCAGTTGGGAACTACTAATTTTTCAGGGAACCCCGCTCAAACTCAGCTCGATTCCAGTAAAGTGCGGAATCTCTGGTGCCAGGAGTCCCCCATTCAGCCAATCACAGCTGAGTGTTTCGGGCATGCGTACAGCTAGCCAATCAAAAAACGCCACCTTTGTCCTTTCATTTCTGTGGCAGTTTTTTTTATAACGTGTGTGGAGATAGACGGAACATGGCCGTAGAACAGCAGCCAATCGGAATGGAGCGGCTAAGAGGCACAGGATGATTCCATCCTCCGAGCTGGAATCAAGCTGGTTGCAGTGGGGAACAACAATGGCTTTGACCTAGGTCAGTACCCTTCTCAGGGAACTGGGTCGAACCTATTTTACTCGTGTGCGGAATCGCCCTACGTTTCCATAGAGTCTGCTCTTCAAATCAGATTCCATGGAGTCTGCCCTCCAGCAGGGGCCTGGTCTCCGTGGTCTGGAGATCAGCTGTCCAGGAGACAGGAGAATTCCCAGGAGAATATCAGGCACCCCCTGGAGGCTGGCAGCCCTAATAGCAACCCACAGCTTCGGCAAATATTGCCGAACAGACAGATGCTAAAAATGCCAGCTCCGGCCCACACTAGCTCCTGCCCCTCTTCCTCCGGTTCCTGGTTCCTGCTCCCCAATTCCAGTTCTCCTCAGCCAAGATGCCTCTGCCAGAGGCCTTCCCCTCTCCTCGTCGCCTTTCCCGTCGGCATCTCGGCACCAAGTTTTCCTCCGGCTCTCTCCTCTCCTCCCCTGACTTCCGGCTCCTCTCCTTTCTCCATCTATGCACCTTCCTTTTATTAGAATGGTTGCCATAGCATCTTCATTAGCCAGACATCTCCCAGGAAGCCTGAAAGGAAAGCCCTTCTCAGGCATTCTCCCCCCCCCCTCGCAAAACTTGAATTGCGCAGGAGGGACTTGGCGTGTGGCCACTGAAAGAGCTGGAAGGCCAGACAAAAGGCTGACCCGAAAGGCCGAGACGGTGCTTTGAAAGCAGCGATTTTCTCTGGTTGGAAACGGGTCCATGCATTTAGAGAACAAATCAGATGCCCACAGGGATAATGTGGTCTAATCACAGCATGTAACTTGTTGGTCTTGGGCTTGACTAAGAAGGGATAGTCATTATCTATCTATCTATCTATCTATCTATCTATCTGTCTGTCTGTCTGTCTGTCTGTCTGTCTGTCTGTCTGTCTGTCTGTCTGTCTGTCTGTCTGTCTGTCTGTCTGTCTGTCTGTCTGTCTGTCTGTCTGTCTGTCTTCCTGCCTGCCTGCCTGCCTGCCTAGCTACCTAGCTACCTAGCTAGCTACCTGCCTGCCTGCCTGCCTGCCTGCCTGCCTGCCTGCCTACCTACCTACCTACCTACCTACCTAGCCATGGGCAACTCTGTTACACTGACCCTCCGCTTTCGTAAAGTTTTTGGATTTAAATTGACTTTACCAATAAGTTTATTCATTAATTATATTTATACAGCCAGCGTGGTATATTGGTTAAGAGCACGTGAACTCTAATCTGGAGAACCAGGTTTGATTCCCCACTCCTCCACCTGAGTGGTACAGGCTTATCTGGTGAACCAGATGTGTTTCCCACTTCCTACATTCCTGCTGGGTGACCTTGGGCTAGTCACAGTTCTCTCAGGACTCTCTCAGCCCCACCTGCCTCACAAGGAGTCTGTTGTGGGAAGAGGAAGGGGAAGGAGCTTGTAAGCCACCTTGAGTCTCCTTACAGGAGAGAAAGGTGGGATATAAATCCAAACTCTTCTTCTTCTCTTCTTCTTTAGCAAATGACAAATGGTGAACAATTTTACGTTTTCCTTGGAATGTCCTCCATTAAATGATTCTGGTGTTTCACTGTTGGTCTATGATTGTAAATAAATACATCTGGATCTGAACCCTCCCCTTTTTTGATGTCTGCGAAATGGGTATAAAAGTAGCCACTGTCACAGAACACTGAGTATTCCACTAAACCACCCTCCTATTCCACTACACCACAGACGTAAGGCACAAAGCTCCGCTTGATGATTTTCTACATGCCCCATGGCAGCCGAGGGCCTAGAAACTTCACAAGGGAGAAGCTGGTAAGCCCAGACCAGTTTGCCTTAGGAAAAGAGACAAGGTTGCTAACCTCCAGGTAGGGGCTGGAAATCACCCAGAATTACAGTGGTCTCTGGAATGCCAGATCCCCGAGAGAGAATGGCTGCTTTGAAGAGTAGAGTCTTTGACATTATGTGTGGCTGGGCTGCCCTCTACTCTCAAACTCTACTCTCCCCAGATCCACCACTCTAGGAACTTCCCAACCAAGAAGTTGGCAAACCAAGCTCACCCAGATACATTATAGATCATAGAATCATAGAGTTGGAAGAGACCCCAAGAGCCATCAAGTCCAGCCCCCTTCCCTGGAGAAACACACAATCAAAGCACTCCTGACAGATGGCCATCCAGCTTCTCTTTGAAAACCTCTAAAGAAGGAGACTCCACCACTTTCCGAGGCAGCGAATTCCACTGTCCAACAGCCCTGACAGATCAGAGAGATTAAAGAAGCCCTTTGGTGGCTTTTCCAGCCATCGTCTGCTTTCAGGGCTGCCTTCAGTTATTCTGGTGTTTGTAGGACACGATTAGCCCCCATAAAGATCTTGCATCCTTAGGGATGTAGGAACCACGAACACATTCCCATAGTATCAGATGTCATGGCCACCACTATCACTCTTAAACATAATGAGGATTGCCGAAGGCTTTCGTGGCCGGGTTCCACTGGTTGTTGTGGGTTTTCCGGGCTGTGTGGCCGTGGTCTGGTAGATCTTGTTCCTAACGTTGGTCTGGTAGATCTTGTTCCTAACGTTGGTCTGGTAGATCTTGTTCCTAACGTTGGTCTGGTAGATCTTGTTCCTAACGTTGGTCTGGTAGATCTTGTTCCTAACGTTGGTCTGGTAGATCTTGTTCCTAAAGTTGCATAGCAAGCTCCACCCAAACACTTACTGATTGGTGTCCCACCCTGGGACATGGACAATATATACCCCACTAAACATTCCCTTCTGACTGGACACAGTGTATAACAGCCTTCTCTCTGTCAAGATGCTGGCCACAGATGCAGGCAAAATGCTAGGAACAAGATCTACCAGACCACGGCCACATAGCCCGGAAAACCCACAACAACCGTAATGAGGATTCTTTCTTTCTCCCTTTGGTCACCGGGAAACCTACCACACCCTGCTAGAAATAGAGTTGACAGGTCATGTCCAGCAGTCACTAGGATCTTGGGGGTAGGGGGTAGAGACATGGAGGGTACTGGTGTTGTAAGCACCATAATATCATTTCCAGGAAAGAACAGAAGAGGTACCTCCTTGTTTTGACAATGGCCACAAACTGTACAGTAAAACCATAGAGTTCCCGGTGATCCCTAGAGAGAAGTGATGCCATTTCCTGGTTTTCCCTGGAAATGATGTCACAACCCAAGTGTTGCTGGTTTCCCCTTTTTAATTCTCATCCTCTGCAGCTCTAAGCAGGAATGGGAAGGAAGGCTTGCTTGACGGGAAATCTCCTGCTACAATGAAAGACCTTAATAATCAAGGCAGGTGTACAACAGCTACTGTCACAGATATTACACTCATGCGTACTCCAACTCACTAGGTGAGTATCATTTTAACATTATCTTACTATCACAAATATACAAAAAATGTTTAGTAAGTACACCATCAGGTATGGCTATAAAACCTCTAGATTAGGTTTTTGTTTTGGCAGTCCTTTGTCAAGCCAATAATTGTTGTACAAAGTATTCTTTTTCTTACTCCTCTAGGAGCACAACTGTTTTTTCTTACACTAGATAGTTTCCAAACTGAATTTCAAGTTTCACTTGAATGGCTCTTCTTTAAATAGTCCTTCTCTCTGGATATCAGGATCGCATGTCCATTTTCTGCAAACACATGGACGCCATGACACCCACAAATGCCAAGTTGGGGACCCCGGATCTGGATATTCTGGGGACCCCTGATCTGGCAGAATGATGCGCCTTATTTTCAGGAGCTTGTATTCATTGATTTGTAGCTCAATAAAACCCCATAGATAACTTTACCGCTCCCGGCTGCCTTCCCCAAATCATCCTACAGCTCACGTTCACTAATGGTTCTTATCCCCCTAAACTTCATGGTTGTCGGGAACTCTACACCTCTGGGAACGCACAGCCAGCATCCCAAAGAAAAAGGGCAGCACAGCTCCAAGAAGATCCGCTAAACCAGGGGTCTTCAAACTATGGCCCTCCAGATGTTATATTTATTTATTTATTTATTTATATATTCGGTTTATAAACCGCCCTCCCCCTAAGGGCTCAGGGCGGTGAACAACATAAGTAGAGCACAATATAATAAATCAAGTTAAAATTCAATAAGTTACATAGTACAGGCTCTAAAAAATAAAATATAAACCTTTCCCATTAAAAGGCAGCATTAAAATTAACATTAGTACGTGATGGCATCCACTATTAACTCCTCAGCCCCAAGGGGTAGAGGGATTCAATGATGTTATCAAGAGGGAGAGCAGAAGAGGAGGGAGAGGAGGAAGGGGGCCCTCATCAGCGGCCCGGTCTCCCAGAAGGCCTGTGAACAATTCAGTCTTACACAGGCCCTCATGGCGGAACTCAGCGAGGTCCCGCCAGGGCCCGGACAGCTCAGTGGTAAGAGATTCCACCAGGCGGGGGGCCAGAGCCGTGGGCTCTGGCCCTGGTCAGAAACCAACCCATTATCATTGAGGGGCCAGGGATCCTCAGTAAAGTGGCCTCTGCCGAAGCGCAGAGAGGCGGTTTGGAACATATGGGGTAAGGCGGTCCACTTGAGTGCGGAGGCCCCAGGCAGTAAGGCCTTAAAGGTCAACACCAACACCCCAGTGATTGATTATTCAACTGGTAGCCAGTGCAGACGGCTGAGCACAGGTGTAATGTGTTCTCGCATGGCACTCCCTGTAAGCATACGAGCCGCCGCATTCTGGACCATTTTTAATCTCCGAATCAAGCGCAAGGGAAGGCCAGCGTAGAGCGAGTTGCAATAGTCTAACCTGGAGGTGACCGTTGCATGGACCACAGTGGCCAGGTCAGCTTGGGAGAGGAAGGGGACCAGCCGTCGGATGTTCATGGACTACAATGCCCATCAGCCCCTGCCAGCATGGCCAAGTGGCAGGGCTGATGGGAATTGTAGTTCATGAACATCTGGGAGGCCACAGTTTGAAGACCCCTGCGCTAAACCAATCATTCGTGCCGTTTTTTCCTAAATTAGGAGATTCTTGGCAACTTCCAAAAGTAACAGCAGTTGTGTATTTGCAGCGGGGAGTTCTGGAAGGTAACTGCCCTGTTACATAATCCCCCAACCTTGCTTAGTAAGCCCCCACCGCAGCCCCCATGCCTTGATGTCTCATCACCCGGCTGTCATCCCAGCCCTCTATCCAAATGACGGGTTGGAGTTCCGGAGGGGAACTCTGCCTCTTTCGAGAAAGGGAATCTCTTTATCTGCCGGTTATATAAGCCCTCGGTGTCCTTTTATGGTTTGCCTTCCTGCTTCTTCGCTCAGAGCCAGGAACAAGCGCGGCTTCATCTGCTTCCGTGGGCTGAATGAGTGATTAAGCATCTGATTCAAAATTGCTAACGGGCCGGCGTCCAATGGGTGGATTTAATTGGCTGGGAACCCCGGATGGGTAGGACACCCCCATATCTGTCAATGTGTTAACCCCCCCCCCCCAAAAAAACTTGAAGTCGCTACTGCCAGTGTCAAATTCCCGACCGATGCTCTCAATGTCAAACTGAAACCTTTTTTAAAAGCGTCCTTTTAATTTGCCGACTGACCTCTTCTATCCCTTTATCTAAATGAGTGAGAAAGAAGGAACAATTGGGGCTGCTGTGTGCATGCAGGGTTGTAATGTCTTGTTGTGGTTGTCAATCCGGCGCCAAGAAGTGAGTCAGTGTGACACAATGAATTCTAGCCCGCCTCCTCCTTTTGTCCAGGGAGTAGGGTTTTATTAAGACCCCGCTGTGTCAACTGTCCGGAGATGAACAAACCCCCCTTTTCGGCTCTTTAGGGAGAGTAAGGGGGGACCAGGCAGGATAAAAGGTAAGGATTACTCATCCGTCCATCCAACTGTCTCTGAAACCTTTAAAGAGCTTCTCGCCTCAAGTCTGGGGGTGTGCAGGAGGGGGTGGGAAAAGCAACCGGGAGGGAGGGAGGGAGTCCTGCCAGGAGCTGTGTTTTCCACCGAACGCTGCTCCTCCAATCAGCGGCAAGGCACCAATGAGCAAAGAGGCCTGGCTACACCCACATATTGAGCTGTGTGGAGTATAAGTATGGGTATCTGCGAGAGCTCGAGCCAGAACACGGAGAGACAGCAAACGGCTCTCTTCTGCAGCTTCGCAGACAAAGCCAGCCACTTGTTAGCGGGAACTTCTCGGAAGACTTCTCGGAAGCAAGGCGGGAATCCGCTCCAGGGACGCCGGCAACCACCCCTGACGGAAAGAGAGCTCAGCTCGGGGATTTACACACCCCCAGCCAGGACTGGACCCAAGACTGAAAGATTTCCTTCTGATTTGCTTGGATTCTGGTGGTGGAGCAAGAGAACTTGGACCACGAAGCTTTCCTGGGGTGATTTCTGATTGGGTTGTGTTTGTCTTTGGGGCAAAGGCGGGTAGTCTACCAGGGGCGCCCAGGCCAGGTTTGTCTGCAGCTGTCCAACCATGCAGTTGGATAACGTCAACCCCGGGAACCTCCACTCTTTCCAGGGTCACCGCGGAGTGACCAACAAGCCGAATGTCATCCTTCAAATAGGGAAGTGCAGGGCTGAGATGTTAGACCATGTCAGGAGGACCCACCGCCACCTCCTGACCGAGGTGTCCAAACAGGTGGAGCGGGAGCTGAAGGGCTTGCAGAAGTCAGTGGGGAAACTCGAGAACAACCTCGAGGATCACGTGCCCTCGGCGGCCGAGAACCAGAGGTGGAAGAAGTCCATCAAGGCCTGCCTGTCTCGGTGCCAGGACACCATCGCTCACCTGGAGAGGTGGGTCAAGAGGGAGATGAACGTCTGGAAGGAAGTTTTCTTCCGCCTGGAGAAATGGGCTGACCGGCTAGAGTCCGGAGGGGGGAAATACTGCCACGGGGATCATCCCAGGCAGACTGTTTCTGTCGGGGTGGGAGGCCCAGAGATCAACTCAAATGAAGGGGAGATTTATGACTATGCTCTGGACATGAGCCAGATGTATGCCCTGACTCCTCCTCCATCTGTCGATGTCCCGGTGGTGCCTCAGCCTCATGACACCTACCAGTGGATCACTGTCTCAGAGGACACCCCACCTTCCCCGGTGGAGACCCAGATTTTTGAAGACCCAAGAGAGTTCCTGACTCACTTGGAGGACTATTTGAAACAGGTGGGCGGGACCGAGGAATACTGGCTCTCTCAGATCCAGAACCACATGAATGGCCCGGCCAAGAAATGGTGGGAATATAAGCAGGACTCGGTCAAGAACTGGCTGGAGTTCAAGAAAGAGTTCTTGCAGTATAGCGAAGGCACCCTGACCAGGGACGCCATCAAACAAGAGCTAGATCTACCCCAGAAGGAAGGAGAGCCGTTAGATCAGTTTCTCTGGCGAAAGAGGGACCTGTATCAGACCCTCTACATTGAGGCTGAAGAGGAGGAGGTGATCCAGTATGTAGTTGGGACCCTCCAACCTAAACTGAAGCGCTTCCTAAGCCACCCTTACCCTAAAACTTTAGAACAGCTGATCCAGAGGGGCAAGGAAGTTGAGGGCAGCCTAGATAATTCTGAAGAGCCCAGCCCACAGAGGACTCCGGAGCACCAGCTAGGGGACTCCATAGAGAGCTTGCCTCCTTCTTCCACTGTTAGCCCAAACAGTGATGGGACCCAACCAGAAATGTCTCCTCTGCCAGCCACAGTGATATGAGCTTGAGACTTGAGGCAGTACATATTCCATGGAAGGGAGTCAGTGGCTTATTTACAGAGGTGGGTTCCTTTCAGCCGAGGCCACCATGGGTCTGAGAAAGTTCTCAGTCCAATGGCCCATAGGAAGAGCACCATTATTTTTTGTTTGTGAGCAGACCAGAGCTCACCTGAATAACTCGTGGTGGTTCAGACTGGAGAATGAAGGATACTCTGAGGATTTTTTTTTCAAAACAGGAGCCATTGCAAAAAAAAATGGACAGTGTTCCAAAACCAGCCAATCCTTGGTGGCAAAGGGCCACCAAGTCCCCTTGGGCATGAGTTTCCAAGGTCTTGAGCTGGGCAAAACATGGGAAGTTTCTTTCCAACAACCACTGGTTCTTTCCTCCAGCACTTTTCCTCCCAGGTATTTCTCCCTCTTTCGAGAAATGACCTGCGCTTATCTCTGCTTGGGCTTTCACCAATTCCGAGAAAGCTAGCTGCTTCCATTTTTATTTCATCCTCTACCTTCCGATAATTGAGTGAGAAGGGAACTTCTTGGAAAGTTGGAAGGATGACTTGAAAAAAAACTCCATGAGGAGTCTCGAGCATCAAATGACAGTTGTTCTGGGTTCTTTTGTTTCCTTCCTAAGCGGGACTTTTGGGTTCTCCTTGGCCCTGACCTGATTTCAAAGGTCTTCAGCTCCAGAAAAGTCCACATTCATTTCACGGTGGACCAGAGTGAAGCCTTATCTCCTTACTATCTAGGCTCAGGAACAGACAGTGGGAGAAGACCCCTAGGAGGCAGAGAGCAACAAAAAGGGAAAGATTGGGAGGTGCTCTACATTTGTACAGGGGTTGGATTCCTAAAGTATTGTAAGGGACGAGCAAAGGGGATTTCAACTCTATACAAACACAACTCAATTCCAGAGATCAGTCTGCTCCTAGCTCTGCTCCAGCGCAGATCCACTAAGACAGATGTTCATTGAACGAAAACTCCGCTGAGTGTTTCAGTGCCAGAGAGCTTCTAAAATTGCGAGGTCTTCGGCACAAGAGTCTTAGCAGCTGAGCCACCGGGACTGCTGACGGTCTTCCTCCAGGTAGCCTAGACTGGCTGCATCAGGAAATGCGAAAAGGATGCTCGACCCCAATTGCCTTCCTCGGGGCTGAGAATCACAAGACCGGCGACGGATGGGCTGTGAGAGACGTGGGAAAGAGCGCTGAAGCGAAATCGGTGCTGGGAGAAGTTGGACGCTCCCCAGCGATCTGGAACCTGGGAAGGATCCCGCATTGCCGAGCCCTCCTGACCCACAACGTGGAGAAGCGCAAAGGGGACGAGAGACGTCTCAGCAAGACCATGTCTCAGCAAGTGAAGCAGCAACCACCAGCTTCGCAAGGCTTTCTGCAAACCTTTGGCGTGCAAGTCCTTCCCAAGGGTTACAGGTAAGATCACGCTTTCTTGTATGCGTCTACTCCCCCACCCCCCAGATAGAAGAGTTAGACCTTAAGCTCAAAGGTCCAAACCCAGGACTTGGGGGGGAATTCAGCACCTGCTGTATTCAAAGACTGTTATTCTGAAACTGAGGATGTCTGGCCATACTTTACACCTATGTGAAAAGGTCAGCGCAGGGAGGAACCGTTATCCGGTCCAACTTCCCTGCCCTGGGCTGAGAAATCAGGGCAATGAGAATGTTTTCTAGTGTGTTGTGGGTTTTCCGGGTTGCGTGGCCGTGTTCCAGTAGCATTTTCTCCTGCTGTTTCCCCTGCATCTGTGGCTGGCCCCTTCCACAGATGGGGCCACAGAAACGACAGGAGAAAATGCTACTGGAACACGGCCACACAAACCGGGAAAACCCACCACACCCCAGTGATTCTGGACGTGAAAGCCCCCGAGAATGCTTCCTGTCTCTCTACTTTGGGGGACGGCGCCGGAGCTTTATGAAGATACCCATCCGGCTAAGAGGGATACAGGATGCTAAGAGTGAGCCGGTTCTCCGACTGCTGTATTCTAAGGAGCCAGAAGTGAGAAAAGAGGGAATTGGGTCAAACCAAACTCCCGGGCTGCTGTGCGTAAGCATGCATTTAGCTATGATAGCACCGGGGCAGAGTGATGAGTCTTCAGAGGGAAATGGTAGTTTGGGCTCTCTGGGGAGGAAGCGAACAACGGATAATGTGAAGCATTGTGTGCTGCCAAAGGAGGCTTGGCTCACCCCCCGCGCTTTGTCTTTGTGTCTTTTTGCAGTGACTCATCCCCGGCGGAGGCTGTGAGCAAAGCTCTTCTCAGATTGCACAGAGGGTGCGGATGGAGGCGGAAAGAGGCTCAGAGAATCCCAGCGCCCGGCCGGGGGGACGGACGTCAGAACCCCCAAAGGCCGCAGCGGCTCCCGCGGAGAGACCGTCCAGCGAAGGTAATTAGGTTGCTCCATCCCAGCCTCTGATAACCGCAGGTGCCCGTTCCCAGATAAAAATCCCCACGAATGCTTAGAGTAGCTTCTCCCTTCCTAATTCTAATCTGGAGAACCGGCCTTGATTCCCCACTTGAGTGGCAGAGGCCTATCTGGTGAACCAGATGTGTTTCCGCACTCCTACATTCCTGCTGGGTGACCAGTTCTCTCTGAACTCTCTCAGTCCCACCTGCCTCACAAGGTGTTTGTTGTGGGGAGAGGAAGGGAAAAGGAGCTTGTAAACCCCCTTGAGTCTCCTTACAGGAGAGAAAGGTGGGATATACATCCAAACCCTTCTGACCTACAATTGTCTGGTTGCAATTTCCTACTTGCAAAGCCAAAGAAGAGAGGATTTCTTTGAGGAAGGCAAACTAGCTGTGACGCTTGTGGTCTCAGCCCTGCACCATTCCCATTGTTTATATGGGTGACCTAAGACTCTGGCCATCTCTTCTTGGAGAATTCCCACTGCTTCAAGGGAATCCCTCGAAGAACCGGGGGAGCGTGGGAAAGCGGTCACATGATGCTGTGGCCCTAGGCACTGAAATGACAGGCAGCTCCAAGCCCCGCCTCCCACCATCCCCGCCTCCCTCTTCTCTCTACCTTTTCCTCACAGAGTCTAACCTTCCTTTCCATTCATTGCAGGGCATTTTCCCCCCTTCTGCTGCTAGAAAGCCACCTCCTTTGATTTCTGAGCCCCGGCTTTGGCGAGGAAGAAGCAACGATACCTAAAGTGCTGCCCAGTAAGATCAACCTCTGGAAGGTAATGCCGTGCCAGCACAGCTAAGGGGACAGAGCAAAGGTCCCAATGAAGAAACCACCAAGAACGCAACGAGAAGAACCTGATATTTGAAGGACTATTTCCAATACGCCCCAGACTCAGCGAACAGCAGCAGCCGTGTGATATTTGACGGGGATGATGGGGAGCAGGAAGGAAACTGAAGTATTTGGGCTTCGGTTTTCCACTTGGCCAAGTCCTGCAGTGTTTGGGCTTCCAAAGTCATCTCAGAAAGGGAAGCTGATCAGCACGAGCAGAGATCCGTCAAAGCAAGGACATTCCTTCTCTGTTCTGGCTCTCCGAGGGGTCAGTCCCAACGTGGACTGAGAGCTCTCCTTCATATTCGACCAGGTTGGAACGGAGAGGGTTTGGGGGTTCATTTTTTATTTCTTCCAGACTGACCTGGTCTGAGGTGAGGGAGGCGTACGGACGTGTGCCAGTGAGCCAAACCCCGGTCGCTATATTACCACACTCTGCTGTACTGAATGGGTTTTCGAACTCAGAACTATGGAGGCCCTCCACCAATAGAAGAAGGGCCAGTAGAGGACTTTGATGTATAAAAAACAAAGTGCTACCTAATCGTCTTGGAGAACATTTGGTGAAAGCCCTAGAGATCCAAGTTATCATTTTCCCCATCTCTACTTCCCCTCTAACGTTACTGACTTTAAGAGAGATGGTGATTCATTATGAGAGGCCTGGTTTCTTCTGGGGTTCTCCGAAGAACTTTCCCATACTACTGCGGGACCTATGGGGATTTGATCTCGAGTTCCCCCTGTTTATGTATCATCAGTTCTCATTGAGAGATCTGGTGGTCTTTTTCTCCCGAGGGAGAACCGCTTGCGATGGGCTGTGTTATGTCACCTTTGTGAGCCCCCCCCCCCCCCACAAAACCACAATCCTCTGCCTGTGTATAATAAGACTCCAGAAAAGTTGCTTTCTACTTCTGATTGTATTTCTTATTACTGAATCATATCGGTTCACTCAAAGCAGTTTTTTGAACCACTGTTGTATTGATAAATGTCTCCTGTTTGCTCCGGCCAATTTTGACTTGTAAAAAGCCGCTTATCACTCGTGGTATCAAACCGGTGGTGAATCATAACAGGCTGTGTCAGCCGACGCTATCAACATGTTGACAAATGCCGTTCTTCGATTGCATAGCAATTGTAGCAAAGTTTGTTCCTAGAGAGAAAACTTTGGCTTCGGTAGATTTCTATAATAGAACATTGCAGTAAAATAAAATAAAATAAATCCATTTAATATCATCCTTGTCTTGATGCTGATTCACTTTCCTGTTCTACAGACACCTTTGAAGAATGAAATCACACAGGGCCGAATTTTGTCTGGTCTCTCCTCTTGCCCTTATACAGCCTGGCTCACTTGTTGAGTTGTCTAAATCTCTGTCCTCTAGCCTTTGCTAACCTGGGAGCGGGTTGGGTGAAATAGAGCCTGCTGCTCAAAACAGGCCCATTCTGCCACACTCCCTTATCACATAATTGGAGATTCCAGGGGCTGAACTTGGGGCCATCTTCTACATGAAAGCACACGCTCTACCACGGAGCCACACACATTCCCACGAGGCCATTACTTTCTATTCTGACTAGCAGTGGCTCTTTCAGGTCTCAGACAGAGGTCTACGCCAGCTCATACCTGAGGACCTTTAAAACTGGAGAATCTTGAATTTGAACTAGAATAATAGAATCGTAGAGTTGGGAGAGACCCCAAGGGCCATCAAGTCCAACCCCCTGCAACACAGAAACACACAATCAAAGCACTCCTGACAGATGGCCATCCAGCCTTTCTTTAAAAACCTCCAAAGAAGGAGACTCCACGACACTATCTCTCTATATAAAAAGCTAGCAGTGACTTTGTTAGTCATGCCCTAATGCCGAAACGGCTGGACGGATCGCCTCCAAATTTTCACACGACGTTCCTCCCTGTTGCGGGCAGGTAATCAGACCTTCAAATCGCCGAAAGTCCATACCTGAACCAGGTAAAACATCTTTTTCCTGGTGCACCAGGCCATGAAGCTGTCTGTGTTTAACTGTCACCCTTAGAATGTTCACGCAGCCTGTCTGTGGTCTGAGCGGTTGGTATGCCCTTAGAATGTTCATGCAGATGAGCAATGAAAACAGTAAATAGGTAATACTGTTAGGTAATACCAGTGGAAGTGAAACACATACACACTTTGCTGTGTGAGATGTCAGGTGGGGTTCCCCCCCCACATGCAGGTAACTTTCACTCTCTGTGCCTCACCCACTGCTACCACACAATACACATCCAGCTCATCCTCACATACCTCACTCTGCCCTCCCTCACATCCACTTACCCACTTCCTCACCCATATTCGCCACAGCTCTCTTTTACTAAAAGCGAGTTGGAGCTTGCCTTTTTCTTCTAAGAAAATCCACAGGGTGGGGGTGAACCAACACTACTGGCTCCGCTTCTTTTGCACGTGGCCGTTTAAGAAGCCAGGGGGGAGGCTGGCCTCGATCCTGACCCGCCTCACCACCCTGCCTCTGCTGCCTGACTGGGATAGCCTCCTTGCCCCAGTTCTGCCTTACCCAAGCCAGGACTGTGCGTGTCAGCCAGCCTCATGGACAGCGAGGGATTAGCACTCCTGGACAGTTCCGTTGTGTGGAATGGGAAGGGTTACCTTATTACTAAAAAAACAAAGACAGCACCATATAACAATGTGAATTGAAAGGGAAAAGAAGGATTCCATTTGACCACCCAAAGGCTATGCTGGGGATCATTGGACGATGCATATGGACATCTGTGTTATTGGGTTCGCTTGGACTGTGGTGAGAAGCGACGAATTGCCACAGCAGCTTAGCGTTGCGTGAGACCATGATAGTATCTCTCTCTCTCTCTCTCTCTCTCTCTCTCTCTCTCTCTCTCTCTCTCTCTCTCTCTCGATAGATAGATAGATAGATAGATAGATAGATAGATAGATAGATAGATAGATAGATAGATAGATAGATAGATAGATAGATAGATAGATAGATAGATAGATAGATAGATAGATAGATAGCATGTTCTCCCCCACAAGAAACTACAACCACCTTCCACACAATGTATGATATCACGAAGACCTCCTCAGTTCAGCTGTGACATCTGTTCCAACAAAATCCCACTAGAAACTCAATTCCCAATGCCCCCAGATGCCCTGTATTGGTGCCAATTGATGTGATTCCTTGCTTGGTGGAAGAGATCCATCTTGGACCAGTTCACTAATTTAGGGACATCAGGCTGCTCTACTATGTCTTTGCTTGGGGTAACTTCTCATTTTTGAAACGTGGCCTATTCTCTTGTGGCTGTCCCAGATATGGATTTTCTTTGCTCGGTGAAGGGTGGGTGGGTAGGTGGGTGGGTGGGGCAGGCAAAGTTTTCTTATTTATTTATTGAAAACATTTATTAGCCGCCTTTCTGCCTTACAAACATTAGGCTAGCCTGGGCTATCAACGTCAAGGCAAGAGACAAACAGGGGCGGTTTGCCATTTTGTGCCTCTGCATAGGAACGTTGGACTTGCTGTTGTGGGTTTTCCAGACTGTGTGGTCATGGTCTGGTAGGTTTTGCTCCTAACGTTTGGCCCACATCTATGGCTGGCATCTTCAGAGGCAAGTCACAGTATGATATGTTTCTCTCCATGACAGTGTGGAGGCGGGGGGAAACATGGATGACTTTTCCTCCACCATTGCTACCAAAGCTTTCTCTTCCCCCGCTTCTTCCTCTTTCTTCCCCATGTCTCCTCCACTCCTCTCTTCCCTTCT
>NC_059433.1:63528552-63576052 GCF_021028975.2 Sphaerodactylus townsendi
CTTTTATAGCAAGCGATTGTTCTCCACTAGCCCTGCCGCACACCGAACACTGCATTCTGCCTGCAACGGTGTGCTGTCATTGTTTGCGGGTGTAAATCCCAGAAGCAATAACAGAGGGGACCGGCAAGACGCTCGGGAGCTGAATCGCTGCCGCTGTGTTCTTTTTTTGCGCTCCTCGCAAAATTCGGCATTTGTCTGGGTTGCAGATTACCTTTGTACTCACCAGTGCAAATGTGTTAAACCAAATTGGAGATTGGGGGGGGCAACAATGGGGTTTCTCCCTTTCGATTGCAGCAGTGGCGTAGGAGGTTAAGAGCTCGTGTATCTAATCTGGAGGAACCGGGTTTGATTCCCTGCTCTGCCGCCAAAGCTGTGGAGGCTTATCTGGGGAATTCAGATTAGCCTGTACACTCCCACACACGCCAGCTGGGTGACCTTGGGCTAGTCACAGCTTCTCGGAGCTCTCTCAGCCCCACCCAGCTCACAGGGTGTTTGTTGTGAGGGGGGAAGGGCAAGGAGATTTTAAGCCCCTTTGAGTCTCCTACAGGAGAGAAAGGGAGGATACAAATCCAAACTCTTCTTCCTCTTCTTCTTTTATTTGGAGAACACATTTGTCAAATCCCTCCCACAATCTGTAATATGTCAGTCTCAGTGCTGAGGTAAGGTTCAGTCTTCCCCTCCCCAATTTCTCTGCATCTGTATCCCAGAAGACCCACCATCATTGGTCCCTAAGTTAATGCACTCTTTAAGAACCAGTGTGGTGCAGTGGATAAGAGCAGGTGGGTTCTAATCTGGAGAACCGGGTTTGATTCCCCACTCCTCCACCTGAGTGGCAGAGGTTTATCTGGTAAACCAGATGTGTTTCCACACTCCTACATTCCTGCTGGGTGACATTGGGCTAGGCACAGTTCTCTCCTAACTTTCTCAGCCTCACCTAACCCACCAGGTATCTGTTGTGGGGAGAGGAAGGGAAAGGAACTTGTCAGCCACCTTGAGTTTCCTTACAGGAGACAAGGGAGGGGTATAAATCCATACTCCTCCTCCTCCTTTTCTTCTGCTTCTTCTTCTATTTCTTTGATTCTTCTTCTTAAACCCTGATCTTCTTATAATGGCTCAGAGTGGCATTCATTGTAGTCCCATTCTCATTTGGCCCTTACAATGTTGAATTGACCTGGGGTGAGTGGGTGACCCAAGGGCTCATTCCGCACATGCAAAATAATGCACTTTCAAACTGCTTTCAGTGCTCTTTGAGGCTGTGTGGAATAGCAAAATCCACTTGCAAACAGTTGTGAAAGTGGTTTGAAAATGCATTATTTTGTGTGTGTGGAAGGGGCCAGGGTCCCCTGAAGAGCTTGAAAACCAATAGAAGAAGAAGAGTCGCTAGCATCTCCATTGAAAGGATCTTGGGAACAGGGGGAGACATTTTTTTCTCTTTCAGGACCATGGAGAGCTCCTGTCCATCGGAGAAGGCAAGTACGAGCTGGATGGACCCCAACTACAAGCAAGGAAACTTCAGATTTATAGAACTTAACTGGCTAGTAACTTCAGGAATTAATTGTATTGAGAATGTCAGGTGTAATTTCCCAAAATTAAAAACAAATTGGCATGGGTTATCACCTGGGGAAAAAAAAAACAGATTACCCACTGGGGAACCAGCGGGAAAGTTTCGTTGCCAACTTACCGGGGCAAAGGGCGATGTTGCAGAATTTGGTTTGTTTCTCAGGTCCTTCGCATGGATTGCCGCCGAACTGAGGGGGCTTGCAGGTGCGGGTGCGGTCCCTGTACCCTCGCCCGCACGTCGAAGAACAGAGGCTCCACGGGGACCACTCGTCCCACGTCCCGTGGACTGAAAGCAAAGGACAGAAAGTCAACGGCCTTTCCAGAGGACAGCATAACCGGCGTCCGCTTTGCCTTCTCTTGAACGGGATGGAGCAGACAGAGGGAAACGGGAACGATCTAACGATAATCATAACAGCCACCGGTTACGATGGGAACAAAACATTGACCTCCGGACTGACGGCCACAAGAGCAGTCGTGCTAACGTCTCTCCCTTCCCATCGTCAGACACACAGACATGGAATCACCCAAACATGCAGGCCTGACAGAATCTTTGGGAAATATTCAGCTGCGGTTGTGTTGGTTTTCCAAGACAAAGGGGTTGCTGAGGTTCGGGAAACAGGTCTACTACATTCATGTTCAGATTAAAAATTATTTTTCTGAATGACAGACAAGTAAACATATTGCGCTAGCTTTGAAGTGCTCATCTGACAGTATTGGGAAGATCTCCAGTGGCCAATTGATTGCTTGGGCGGTTGTCACAGTGCCCTTGAGCACCACTTTGGGGAACCCCTGGTTTAAGCGAACTGTAAACAACTCTGAGGATGCTCGTCGGAGGAAAATTTGCTGGTGGTCCCTGGCCCTAAAGATATCCGGCTGGCCAATATGAGAGCCAGGGCCTTTACAGCGTTGGCCCCTACCTGGTGGAACAGGCTCCCCAGGGAAATCAGGGCCCTGCAGGACTTGAACTGTTTCCGCAGGGCCTATAAAACAGAACTGTTCCACCAGACTTTTACATCTAGCCAGCCAGGTCTAAATCTAAACTGAATGCCATTGCTAACGGCCCAAGTGGGTTAGGTTGTCGCCATCTTTTGGAACTGTTGTTATGTCGCTCTTATGCTGTTTATGCTTTTTTTATCGTTGTGATTTATGTTGTTTATATTTATTGCTGTTCACCGAACTGAGGCCCTATGGAGAAGGGCGGGTCACGAAACGAAAGATAAAAATAAAAATAAATAAATAAAGTTCAAAATTGGTGTTTGGAATATGCTGCCACAGGAGGTGGTGATGGCCACTCACCTGGGCAGGTTTTAAAAGGGCTTGGACAGATTGATGGAGGAGAAGTCGATCTATGGCTACCAATCTTGATCCTCCTTGATCTCAGATTGTTCGGGAGCAGCAGCAGCCGCAGAAGGCCATTGCTTTCACATACTACCTGTGAGCTCCCAAAGGCACCTGGTGGGCCACTGTGAGTAGCAGAGTGCTGGACTAGATGGACTCTGGTCTGATCCAGCAGGCTAGTTCTTATGTTCTTATGATCCTCTTTGATCTGAGATTGCAAATGCCTTAACAGTCCAGGTGCTCGGGAGCAACAGCCGCAGAAGGCCATTGCTTTCACATCCTGCACGTGAGCTCCCAAAGGCACCTGGTGGGCCACTGCGAGTAGCAGAGAGCTGGACTAGATGGACTCTGGTCTGATCCAGCTGGCTCGTTCTTATGTTCTTATGTTCTTAAAATTGGCCAGTAAACAGAGTAATTATTTCCAGAAGCCAGAAAAAATTCTTCGTAGCAAGAGAAACGGGACATATCTTTTTAAGGCCCCCGAGCTGCAGATTGCCTCTTGGCCGTGGAATCCGGTTTACCTTCGATGTAGGGTTTTGAAACATAGGTAATGCCCAGCCCCCCTGTTGTGGTGTTCAAGGATGAGGGGGGAACGGGGAGGGGAGATCGTCACCTGGACAGACTGCGGAATTGTTGCATTGCCGCTGCTCCCGGAGGGGCCCGCTGCATTGGGTGCTGTAGGAATACGAGACACAGAATCTGGTCCTAGTCTGCCAGCCCTCCCCGCAGGTGGTCGAACACATGCTCCAGGGGGACCACTCCTCAGCAGCCGGATCACCTGTCGGGGTTCAGAAGGGACGAAGCTGCCTTACACGGAGCTGACGAAGCCTAACCAATTCCGAGCAGCTCTCCAAAGTCTCTGGCCCAGATCCCAGGGAGCCTTGCGTACCAAGATCCTGCGACACGGAGCTGGCGGAGATTGAATCTGGGCTGGTCTATGTGCAACTGCGAAGCATGGCTTGGGACACTTTGGCCCCTTCTGCACAAGCAGAATAATGCACTTTCAATCCACTTTCAATGCACGTTGAAGCTGGATTTTAGAAGAAGAAGAACAGGAGGAGGAGGAGGAGGAGGAGGAGGAAGAAGAAGAAGAAGAAGAAGGAGAAGAAGGAGAAGGAGAAGGAGAAGGAGAAGGAGGAGGAGGAGGAGGAGGAGGAGGAGGAGGAGGAGTTTGGATTTATATCCCCCCTTTCTCTCCTGCAGGAGACTCAAAGGGGCTTACAATCTCCTTGCCCTTCCCCCCTCACAACAAACACCCTGTGAGGTAGGTGGGGCTGAGAGAGCTCCGAAAAGCTGTGCCTAGCCCAAGGTCACCCAGCTGGCGTATGTGGGAGTGTACAGGCTAATCTGAATTCCCCAGATAAGCCTCCACAGCTCAGGCAGCAGAGCAGGGAATCGAACCCGGTTCCTCCAGATTAGATACACATGCTCTTAACCTCCTACGCCACTGCTGCTCCTGTGTGGAACAGCAAAATCCACTTCCAAACAATTGTAAAAGTTGATTGAAAGGGCATTATTCTGCATGTGCGGAAGGGGCCCCAGTCATGGCCCCTCCCCTGGAGTTAAGAGAACTACTGATGCTTAATAAACTGCATCACCCCTTCGATGACTTTGATGTTTTTTTCTTCGCCACCACCCACCCCTGTCCTTGAACTGCGCATTAAACGGAGAGGCCGGGCTCATGTTCTGGATAACGTTGGGCACTATATTTAAGACAGTCCAAATTATATACCACTTAAATGCTAAAGACCTAAATTATGCACCACTTAAATGCTAAAGATCTAGGTATTGCCAGCTGTGCAGTTCCTTTGGCCTGGTCTCAAGAATCATTAGAGTGAACGGTATTCATTGATTAGGTTTTTATGCCATCCTCTCCCCAAGGAGCTGAGGATGACATGTATGGTAATGGATCCTTCCGACTTCCTTCCCATAAATCTGTGAGGCAGATCTACAAAAAAAGGCATGAAGGGCAAGCACTGAAATTGTGCCCCCCCCCCCAAATCCGTCAGGTCTTCCCCATCTTGGAAGACCAGCTCTCCGGCAGCCTCATCTACCCATGGTTGAAAACCATGCTAAATCTCTGGAGACCTGGTCTACCTGCCATTTAGATGAGCTGGTAGACTTCCATTGCTTTTTCATGGTGGGTAGACCAGCCCTCCAAGGGGCAGCAGTGACGTCCTGCTTTGTAAAGGGGTGGTCTGGCCACCCCTAGAATAATAGCCCCTAGGGCTCATGCCCTGGCTTATCCCACCCTAAATACACTAGTGTTATGAGAGAGATGAGGCTGGGAGGAGGAGGAGGAGGAGGAGGAGGAGGAGGAGGAGGAGTTTGGATTCATATCCCACTTTTCTCTCCTGTAAGGAGTCTCAAAGCAGGTTAGAAGTCCATTCTGCACAGCACAAACAAGACTTCGGGAGGACATCTTAAAAAGAGGTGACTTCTTAATTTCACTCCACACACCCAAAAGGAGACGTCCTGGGGACGTCTTTAGAAAAGCCACCTCTCAGTTGTTTTCTGAACAGCCCAGGCGTCAGAGGAAGGAAGTTTTCTTGCACAACCAGAAAACTCTTGGTCAGTTCCGCTCTCCACTTGTATCTGGCATTTTGCATGCTGCAGAAGGGATTCACGCTGCCTCCTTTTGCTGAAGGTGGCCCCAAGAGGTTTGTTCTGCAGTTTCTGATCTTGGGCGCCTTTAAAAAAAAGTGGAGGAGCTGTACTTGAAGATACACATATGAGAATCTTAACTGCTCAGAGGACTCCCAATGAAAAGCGTTGGGACTGCGGAGGCCAGGTCTACCGTCCATTGAGACGCATGCCTTCCATGTTTTTAAGTGGGAGTCCACCAAGCAGCTAAGTTTCTCAAATGCGTGTCTGCGTATATATTGCCAAAATCGGCAAAAAGAACTGAGTGCAACTATTTACTTTTGGGGATGAAAAGACACCCAGGATCGGATCCTGCTGAGCAAACGTGCTGGGGTTTCCATCATCCAAAAAAGGGCCAGACAGTTTAGATATTTTGGCAGTGGGTGTCTATGTTTCGGATGTGAACAATGCACATAGACACAAAATACACACAGACGTGACTAATGGGGACAGCATAGATATTCTGTATTCCTTTCTTGGAATTCCACACGGAAACGTGACTTCCCAAGGCCGGCTACCATCTTAACAGCAATGGCATCATTCACAGTATTACACAAGACACTGGTAAGAAAAGAAACACAAATTACGTCCTTCTGCAAAGAAAACCGTAACAAAGGTTTGGGAAATACACAAACTAATAAAGCAATTAAAAGCAGTTGATCAAGTTTTATTTTGTACAAAGTTAAATATATATATATATTTCCCACCATGAATAGCTTTTCCCTCCCTTTGGACATCACAAAGGATCTACTTTTTCCAGTAACATATAAAATTGATTACTTGGGCAGAATCTATTGGTAAAAAAATATTTATTTGGACCAATGGGATTATCTATGGAGTAAGAATTTGAAATTTTCTAAAAATATAAATCTCAGAGAAAATATTTTTAAAAATGTTTGATTGGTGGCATCTTTGCCCAAGTAAGCTTGCCAAAGTGTACCCAAATAGGTCCAATCTGTGTTGGAGGTGCTCGAAAGAGAAAAGGAATTATGGCCATACGTGGTGGAACTGCAAAAAAAATTGAACAATTTTGGATCAACATTCATGAGACAGTTCAGGAGGTCTTGGGTTACTCATTTCAGCTAAAAAAGGAAACATTTCTGTTAAGTCTCAAAGGCGGATCCCCCATGGGCCAAAACCAGTGGTGTGAAAACAGTGTGAAAACCGTTTTAAACCATTTTACACCATTTTCAAACCGTTTTCACACTGGTGTTTTTGGGGTTTTTTTGGCCCATGTGGAATCCACCTCAGACTCTGAAATTAAGACTGAACATAGGAAAGAGATTACATTAAATTCAGGCTGGCCAAATTCAGGCCGCTGTATTCCCAGTTCTCTGGTATATATTCTCATCTGAACTTCTGTGAGAATGAATTTAGGCGCTCTTTTTAACAATATTCATTGACTCAAATTCATTCATTTCCAACAGGAAAACGGGTCTTGTCTGTCTTCTGCCACAGTTCCAGTTCACACATTACATGTATTATGTGTACACTGAAAGACACAATGCAAGAGTGGGAGCATATTTAGGCATGTAGGGTTGGGTTGCCGCTCCCTTCCCCCTCATATATACACAGCCACAAACCCAGGTTTGATGCCGTGTAATGTGTGAAAAGGATCATATCGGTGGACTCACCCATACCTTCAATCGATCAGGGGAAGATAGCTCCTAATATCCTCGTTTGCAACCGGCATTTCCTTCTGACTGAGAACCGGGAGCAACTCGGCCACTTCCTGGATTGTATACATTGCGCAACTATTATCTGGAGCACTTTCCTTATGAGAGGCTGCAGCGTTTGGGACTCTTTCGTTTGGAGAGGAGACGTCTGAGGGGGGATATGACTGAAGTCTATAAAATTATGCATGGGGTAGAAAATGTTGACAGAGAGAAATTTTTCTCTCTTTCTCACAATACTAGAACCAGGGGGCATTCATTGAAAATGCTGGGGGGAAGAATTAGGACTAATCAAAGGAAACACTTCTTCACACAACGTGTGATTGGTGTTTGGAATATGCTGCCACAGGAGGTGGTGATGGCCACTCACCTGGATAGCTTTAAAAAGGACAGATTTATGGAGAAGTCGATCTATGGCTCCCAATCTTGATCCTCTTTGATATGAGATTGCAAATGCCTTAGCAGACCAGGTGCTCAGGAGCAGCAGCAGCAGAAGGCCATTGCTTTCACCTCCTGCACGTGAGCTCCCAAAGGCACCTAGTGGGCCACTGCGAGTAGCAGAGTGCTGGACTAGATGGACTCTGGTCTGATCCCGCAGGCTTGTTCTTATGTTCTTATGTTCTTATCACATGACTGAGACCCCTTCTGCACATGCAGAATTATGTACTTTCCCTCCACTTCCACAACTGTTTGAAAGTGGATCTTGCTATTCCGCACAGTAAAATCCAGCTGCAAAATGCATTCAAAGTGGATTGAAAGTGCATTATTCTGCATGTGCGGAAGGGGCCTAAGCAATGGAGCTGCATTGTGTAAGCAAGCTACCACATTACTCTGTCTTTGGAAATCTTCCACTGGCTGGTTCAAGCCTGCAAGAAGGCCCTAAAATCTGCCATATCCCTTCAGGTGAATTTTTGTGTCTTGGTGCTAAAATACTGCGCTCCAAGGCGAACGTTCTGAGTTTTAACTGCTTAAAACAGTGATGGCAAACCTATGACACTCATGTCAAAAGTGACATGCCATGATATTCTGCAGGACGCACTAGTGTTCACTCTACCACCAGCTGTCCGGGCCCTGCGGGACCTTGGAGAGCTCCGCAGGGCCTGTAAGACCGAATTGTTCCGCCAGGCTGATGCGGACGGTGCTTCTGTCTCCCCCCACCCCCCACCCCCCGATTACAGGGGTCCTTAAAATCAACAAGACCCATTATTCCTTTATGGGGAGGGTCGTATATGGGTTTCGTGGGACGTGGTTTTAGAATGTAACTGTTTTTAAATTGTATGTTTGTTTTTATACGTAATATTTTATATTGTTCACTGCCCTGAGCCCTCCGGGGATAGGGCGGTATACTAAATCTAATGAATGAATGAATGAATGAATGAATGAATAAAAGCCAACCACAGCTTTTCTCCCTGTTTGAGTTTGAGTCATTGTTGTCATTGTTAGACTTTTTTTGTGTAATATAAAGCACCGCACATGATTGGACTGTTTTGTTTTTTAAAAATGAATATGTAAATGAATGTTTCTCTTTTGTTCAGGATGGGGGTGGAGGGATGATACACCAGCAGATTCAAATTAGGCGTTTTCCGAATTTTTGACACACCAAGCCCAAAAGGTGCACCATCGCTGGCTTGAAACATCCCATTTCCACACAGTTCTTGTACTCAAGATATACTGGAGTATGTTAACCAAGATATACTGGAGTATGTTAACCAAAATGATGTAAGCATACCTTGAACATTCTGGGGTATACAATTCACTCGTTTGGGTAAAAAGCAGACAAAAATCCTATTTCATAATCCCTAAATGGGGCTGAAAATAGACTCTGAGGAGGCTAGTCTGTCTTAAAAAGGACCATATGTGGTGGAACTGCAAAAAAAATTGAACAATTTTGGATCAATATTCATGAGACAATTCAGGAGATCTTGGGTTGCTCATTTCAGCTAAAAAAAGAAATGTTTCTGTTAAGTCTCAAAGGCGGATCCCTCATGGGCCAAAAACAGTGGTGTGAAAACAGTGTGAAAACCGTTTTAAACCATTTTACACCATTTTCAAACTGTTTTCACAGTGGGTTTTTTTTTTTTTGGCCCATGCGGAATTCACCTCAGACTCTGAAATTCTTAAAAAGGAAGATAAGCAAAATACTTGCCATTTCCCCTCTTAAAAACTTAACAGAGTGGAGGTATGCATTTCTACCAGTCAAATCATATCCCTACTCCAAAATCTGTGTCCCATTCAAGTGTAACTCATCTTCCCCCACATTTTTTTAAACAATGGGAGAGCCACAATCTTTGTTATGGGGTGTTGTTGTGTTTCTGGGCTGTATGGCCGTGTTATAGTAGCATTTTCTCCTGACGTTTCGCCTGCATCTGTGGCTGATCCAGGAGGATGTCAGGAGGATGTCAGGAGAAAATGCTACTGGAACACGGCCATACAGCCTGCAAACCCAACAACACCCCAGTGATTCCAGCCGTGAAAGCCTTCGACAATACAACCTCTGTTATGTTCAGTTTGACCCTGGCTGAATAAGATCTGAGCAATACATATCTAACACAGAGGCTTTGGTCCCCCCTTTCTGCCCCAGATAAATGTCAGATAACCTCTTACCTATTTGAGGAGCAGGGTAGCCGAATTGCTGTAGTTCATCCGCATCATCCCACTTACGGTTATCTGTGGACCTCAGCGATTGGCTTCGGGAATTGTAGTGTGCGTTGGCTAGGGAGAAAAAATGGCAGGGGAAGGTGAATAAGGCACCCGTTTACTCTGCAGGGTTTTTGTTTGTTTTTAACCAGAATGCTGCATTATGTCTTTCTGCATTGCAGGGGGTTTGACTTGATGGCCCTTGTGGTCTCTTCCAACTCTATGATTCTATATAAACTACAGTAGCAGAAGAAGAAGAATTTGGATTTATACCCCACCTTTCTCTCCTGTAAGGAGACACAGGGTGGCTTACAATCTCCTTTCCCTTCCCTCCCCATCACAACAAACACCCTATGAGGTGGATGGGGCTGAGAGAGTTCCGAAGAACTGTGACTAGCCCAAGGTCACCCAGCAGGAATGTAGGAGTGTGGAAACACATCTGGTTCGCCAGATAAGCCTCAGCCACTCAGGTGGAGGAGTGGGGAATCACACCCAGTTCTCCAGATTAGAATCCACCTGCTCTTAACCACAACACCACGCTGGCTCTCAAAACACAACAACGTAACAAGACAACAGTCTGGCAATATGGGGCATACATATGACATGGCTTTAAGCAACATTCAATGCTACACAGGTCATTTTAACAAAACCAAACAAGGCATCACCAGTCAGTTGCCTCATTTTGTAAACAAAGCAAAACAAAACCCACTTGGACCTACATCATCTGGCAAGAGGTGACCTGAAGGACTTCAGCCTGAGACCTTGAAGAGTGGCTGCCCGTCAGAGTAGGCAACACTGATCCAGGAGGACCAATGGTCTTATTTGGTTGAAGACAGCTTCATGTGCAAGTTCATGTGTGTGACTCTTGAAAGCATAGCCAGTAGCCCAAGGTGCTACTGGAGAAAAGTGCCAGTGCCCAATGAATATCCTTAGTTTATTGTCCCTCATCAAATCAGAAGAAGAGAAGAGCTTTGATTTATACCTCACTTTTCTCTCCTGTAAGGAGTCTCAGGGCAGCTGACAAACTCCTTTTCCCTTCCTCTCCCCACAACCAGAGGTGGGATCCAGCAGGTTCTCACAGGTTCCCGAGAGTAGGTTTCTAATTATTTGTGTATGCCGAGAGGGGGTTACTAAGTGGTGATTTTCCCACGTGATTTTTGCCTTAGTTACGCCCCTCCTCTCAGCAGTAGCGCACAGAACTTGAAGCAGTCTAGCAGGAGGTGCACCGGCATGCGTGGCAGCCTGCGCCTGCGTGCATTCGTTTCCCGCCCAAGGACCGGCGCAGTGGCTGCGTCCTTGCCACAGCCCCGCCCAGGAATGCCTGGCCCCCAGAATGCCTGGCCACGCCCCCATCATGCCCCGCCCAGCCCCATTGGCGCTACGCCACAGCTTGAATCCCACCACCATGGGAACCTGTTACTAAAATGTCTGGATCCCACCACTGCACACAACAGATAGCTTGTGAGAGGGGTGGGGCCAGAGATGGGATCCAAAAATTTTAATAACAGGTTCCGATGGTGGTGGGATTCAAGCAGCGGCGCCGCCGCACACACGCACCTCCAGGCCCTATTGGGCAGGGAGGTTGCTTTAGTAACCCCTTCTTGGAACTCAGAAAAAATTAGAACTGGTTAGATCCCACCTCTGGGTGGGGCTGAGAGAGTTTGGAGAGGACTGTGACTAGTCCACAGTCAACCAGCATGTGGAGGAGCAGGTCCAGTTCAAGTCCAGTTCACCAGATTAGAGTCCTCCTGCTCTTAACCACTTTACCACGCTTTCTCCCGATGCCATGGAAGGAGAGTAGAGGCGCCTCAACTCCCCTACAGAGCTCCTGTGCTTCCAGCACTAAACAGGTAAAAATTCAACAGGTTAATCTCGGGCTTAAAAAATATCTCTATGCTTTTTTGAGTAGAAGATGTCACCTGTATAGTAACTGGTGTTGGGTAAGGTGACCAGATTTTCAAGGTTTAGACACGGGACGTGCGCGCGTGCGCGCGCGCGGCTGCAGGAGCTCACTGCCTTTTGGGGCGCTCCCCATTTCCCTGCCCTGTGACAGGATGGGAAAAGGGGAGCGCCCCAGAAGGCAGTGTGGCAGCCTTCCAAAAATCGGGAGAATTAAACAACCCCGCGGGACGCGGGACAAATTGCTCAAAAGCGGGACTGTCCCGCCAAAAGTGGGACGTCTGGTCACCTTAGTGTGGGGGGAAGAGGTCAAGTGAGACGTCTTTTCCTCCCCTCTCCAAACATGCTGCCTCTGTAGAGAAGAGAGGTATTAAGATGTGTCTCTGTCCCTTTCCCGGCATCAGTTAAGCTTCCTGCAGAAGCCACAGGAATGAAGGCAAAAGATTTGTTCCTCTTGACCTACTTCAGTGCATACTTCCATTAGAGGGGATGGAGTTGGGGAATTACAGGCCTATAGCACCCCACATTGGAACACTGGGCCAGGGGGGAAAAAGTGAATTTTATGGCAAACAAGAATTTGAATCCAAGTCTCCCCATGCCGAGTCGAGCACTCTGCCCATTACACTACACTACCACTCTCTGCTCCAAGTTCTTTCTCAGCTGTGAACATTATGAGAAGAAGAAGGAGAAGGAGAAGAAGGAGAAGAAGGAGAAGAAGAAGAAGAAGAAGAAGAAGAAGAAGAAGAAGAAGAAGAAGAGGGGGGGGGGGGGGTGGAGGGGGGGGGGGGTGGGGGGGGGGGGGGGTGGGGGGGGGGGGGGGTGGGGGGGGGGGGGGGTGGGGGGGGGGGGGGGTGGGGGGGGGGGGGGGTGGGGGGGGGGGGGGGTGGGGGGGGGGGGGGGTGGGGGGGGGGGGGGGTGGGGGGGGGGGGGGGTGGGGGGGGGGGGGGGGGGGGGGGGGGGGGGGCGGGCGGAGAAGGGGAGGGGGCCGCGGGGGGGGGGGGGGGGGGGGGGGGGGGGCGGGGGAGGGGGGGGGAGCGGAGGGGGGGGGGGGGGGGGGGGGGGGGGGGGGGAAGGGGGGGGGGGGGGGGGGGGGGGAGGGGGGGGGGGGGGGTGGGGGGAGGGGGGGGGGGGGGGGGGGGGGGGGGGGGGGGGGGGGGGGGTGGGGAGTGCCAAAGGTTCACCACCACGGTTCTAGTGCCTGGAGGAAGTGTAAAATATTATTCTCTGATGTCTAAATGCAACAATGTGGAAGGGACAGCGGTATTTAAGACCGCTTGGAGGCTGCCGCAGCCACAAGAACCCAGACAATCTCAAAAGAAACAGATGGATTTTTGCGTTTGTTCCACAAAAGATATGCAACGAAGCCCCAATCTTTAATTTGCAGGAATCCAGAGCAGCTGCGGATGCACGCCGTTGGAACGACAGGAAAGGCGCTGTGCTTTGGAACCGGGAGTCAAAAGCCTCTGCCGTGCCACACCTGATCCGAAATGCCAGATGTCGCTTTCGCCAGGCAGGGTGGCATCTATTCAGCCGGCTCCCTCGGGGGTGCCGCTTTCAAAGAATAAACAGAGGCTGACGGCGATACACGCAGTAGTTCTGTGGCACGCTGCTGCATGAAACCCTCGAGCACTGGCAGAGCAGGAGGCTGTGCCAGGAAGCACGTTGACATCTCTTTGCCTTCAGCTTGGATTTATTTATTTACTGACTTGGGGAAGGGAGGGAAAGAGCATTCTCTCTGATGCAGAACGGCTGGCCGTCGGCTTCAAACTGGCACCACAGCCCTTCTCCCTTCCATTCAACAACAAGAAGAATTTGGATGGATACCTCACCTTTCTCTCCTGTAAGGAGATTCAAGGCACCTTATGAACTCCTTATCCCTTTTTTCCCTTATTGGCCATGACCTCTTGCAATCATGACCTCTGTTGATACACCCCAAGATCGCATTCGCCTTTTTTGCTGTTGCTGCATCTCACTGGCTGCTCATATTTAACATACAGTCCACCTGTAAAGTGGTGGGATCCAAAAATTTTAGTAACAGGTTCCCACGGTGGTGGGATTCAAACAGTGGCGTAGTGCCAATGGGGCTGGGTGGGGCATGACGGGGGCATGGCCGGGCATTCCGGGGGCGGGGCATTAATAATTTCTCAGTTACTGTAAAAAAACTCTTACTGAAAAAACAAAGTTCCTAATTTCCAGCTGGTATCTTTCTGTCCATAATTTAAACTCATCATAGCAAGTCCTGTCGTCTACTGCCAACACAAACGACTACTTCTCCGCTAATCGACTGCCTGTCAAATACTTAATACTTTCAAATACTTAATGTTGTTTCTAGAAATCAAAATGAGGATACTTTCCTTAAACCAGGAACTTTACCATATTTCTAAAACATGTTTTTAAAACAGCCCAACAGGGAGAATTGTCCCGTTTTCTACCTTCGCTAACCAGCCACATAGGAAACAACAGGACTTGATGATTTTTGGACCTAATGGAATTTCTAACGGAAAAGCAGACCCAATTAGTAACCCCCTCTCGGCACACACAAATAATTAGTAACCCACTCTTGGGAACTGGCCAGAACCTGCTGGATCCCACCTCTGCACCTGTACCCCAAGATCTTGTTCACACACCGTGCTACTCAGAATTGTATCCCACATCTGGTGTGTGCGCTTCTCATTTGTGTTGCATGTAGAACTGGGCACTTATCCTTGTGGAATCGCATCTTTTCCACGCCTGCCTGCTTTCCCAGTGTGTTCAGATCTTGTTGAATTCTACCTCTATCTCCTTGAATCCAGACAGCAAGCCTCTTGTTTACCCAACAGAACATCAAGAGGAACTTCCAAGCCAATGAATTAATAGACCAGGGGTCCCCAAAATGGGGCCCAGCAAAACCTTTTGTCATGCCCACCAAGTGTTTTTAGAAAGTGGGCGAGGTTTTTGCCTAGCCGAGATTCCGATGGCCAGTTGGAGACTCAATTGGTTGCACAGAATTTTTAAAAAAGTAGTTCTAGCACAGGGGTAGGGAACCTGCGGCTCTCCAGATGTTCAGGAACTACAATTCCCATCAGCCCCTACCAGCATGGCCAATTGGCCATGCTGACAGAGGCTGATGGGAATTGTAGTTCCTGAACATCTGGAGAGCCGCAGGTTCCCTACCCCTGTTCTAGCAGCAGATGCCAACACAGCATAAGATCTTTACAGCTGACTCGGCGTCCTGCGGCCCCAATTTTGTGGCCGTGTTCACCATCCTATGCCAGAGGTCCAAAGGTTTTTTCTCTCTCTCTTTCTCACAATACTAGAACCAGGGGGCATACATTGAAAATGCTGGGGGGAAGGATTAGGACTAATAAAAGGAAACGCTTCTGATTGGTGTTTGGAATATGCTGCCACAGGAGGTGGTGATGGCCACTCACCTGGATAGTTTTAAAAGGGGCTTGGACAGATTTATGGAGAAGAAGTTGATCTATGGCTACCAATATTGATCCTCCTTGATCTGAGATTGCAAATGCCTTAGCAGACCAGGTGCTCGGGAGCTGCAGCCGCAGAAGGCTGTTGCTTTCACACCCTGCATGTGAGCTCCCAAAGGCACCTGGTGGGCCATTGCGAGTAGCAGAATGCTGGACTAGATGGACTCTGGTCTGATCCAGCAGGCTAGTTCTTATGTTCTTATGTTCTTAAAGGTGCCTATGGGGCCAAAAAGGTAGGAGTCCCTGTAACAGACTAGTCCAGTGGTGGCGAACCTTTTCGAGACCGAGTGCCCAAACTGCCACCCAAAATCCACTTATTTATTGCAAAGTGCCAACACGGCTATTTAACCTGAATACTGAGGTTTTCGTTTAGAAAAAACGGTTGGCTCTGAGGCATGCGTTACTCGGGAGCAAGCTTGGTGGTTTTCGGTGGTTTTGCTTTGAAGAAACCATGCAACTCTCCCAATGCGTGAATCACGACCCTAGGAGGGTTGACTCAGAAGCAAGCCCCATTGCCAGCAACTGAGCTTACTCCCAGGTAAAGGATCACACTTTAGTTCTTCACATGAAAATCTGTGGGGTTTAACAGCACTTAACAGGGTTACGTACACTGCTTCCCCAAAATTAGGTCTTAGGTTTAATGCTAATAATTGAGCCCAGTGGCCCAGGCCAGCCTAGATGTGTGTGTGGGGGGGTGGGGGGGGTGACTCTGTTTGTGCGTGCCCACAGAGAGGGCTCTGAGTGCCACCTCTGGCACCTGTGTTATAGGTTCGCCACCACTGGACTAGTCAAATAAGGCACTCTCTCAAAAAGTGAAATCGGCACCACAGCAGAACGACAGAAGAACAGGGAAGTTGATGGAAGCGATCAGCTCTGCATGCCAATGCAGATTTCGCGCATTTTCAAAGGCAAAAAGTCAGCTGCCTCCAGGCTTCTGGAATTACTGTTTATTGCAGATGGAGAACAGAATTACTTCTAGTTTTAGCAGTGTCCCCCAGCCTCCCTTTCCCTGGCCGGTTCCTTTTCTCCGGATGCAGCCAATTCGCAAACGGTGATCTGTCAAACCTCGTGTTTGATGTAATTTCTGCTTATTGCTTGCTAGAGGCGAAAGAAACTCGACGGCCTCTTCCTTGCTAATTCAGACAAGGAGACCTTTGCCATCTATTGGGTTGGGACCGAGGCAGCAATTTCGCAGGCCGAGCACACATCGCTAGAGTGGTTATTATGGCCGGTGCGACCTTCGACAGGGGAGAATAGATGTATGGAGTTGAGTGAGCAAAGGCGTTCGTGGGAATGGCCTGGCCTCTGAGAACACACCCTACCAAAGACAATCTCGTATCTGTCACAAGCATGGAACTGTGGCTTTGTGGTAGAACTGTGACTAGCCCAAGCTCACTCCTCGTACTCCTCCTCCTCTTCTTCTCCTCCTCCTCCTCTTCTTCTCCTCCTCCTCCTTCTCCTCCTCCTCCTCCTCCTTCTCCTCTTCTTCTCTTTCTCCTCCTCCTCCTCCTCATCTTCTTCTTCTCCTCCTCCTCCTCCTCCTCCTCTTCTTCTTCTTTTTCTCCTCCTCCTCCTCCTTTTCCTCCTCCTCCTCCTCTTCTTCTTCTTTTTCTCCTCCTCCTCCTCCTCCTCCTCCTCCTCCTCCTCCTCCTCCTCCTCTTCTTCTTCTTCTCCTCCTCCTCCTCCTCTTCTTCTTCTTTTTCTTCTCCTCCTCCTCCTTTTCCTCCTCCTCTTCTTCTTCTTTTTCTTCTCCTCCTCCTCCTCCTCCTCCTCCTCTTCTCCTCCTCCTCCTCCTCCTCCTCCTCCTCCTCCTCCTCCTCCTCCTCCTTCTTCTTAAAATCTCCCACTGTTATGGCTGATCTCCAGGCGACCTAGAGCTGTTCTCCTGGAACCTAGAAGATCATGCTAACCTGGGCCATCCAGGTCCGGGCTGAGGCACAGCCATTCTGAAGCAGAAGAGGGATTCATCTGTGACAGCCGGCAGTAACAGGCCCATCAACTTTGAACACTGATGCGGCGCCAATTGGACAAGGACAGCAGAGATAAAGCCCCTGGCCCGCATTCAAGGCGCCTTCCAGACAAATTAGTTGATGGGGATGAGAATCCGGAAGCCTAATGTAGCGGGGAAAAGTTCTGCGCAAAGGTTCCAGCGACAACGTGATTTTAACAACATGGAAATTCTAAACAGTGTGTAAAATCGAGTTAGGCCTTTGGAGAGGCGTCAGGTTGGGAACGCCACCCTTTGCTTTTGCTCCACTGACAGCCGCCTCACCTTCCCCTGCGTGCTGTTGGAGAACGTGGCGACTTTTTGTTCCCCCAAGTATTCATCAGGTCAGAAAACCTAATCTGATGCATTAAATTGCAACTCCAAAGGTGCAAAACAGAAAGCATAAAAGGCGGTGGGTGGGGATTAGGAGCAGCAGTGGCGTAGTGGTTAAGAGCAGGTGCGCTCTTATATGGAGGAACCGGGTTTGATTCCCCACTCTGCCGCCTGAGCTGTGGAGGCTTATCTGGGGAATTCAGATTAGCTTGTCCACTCCCACACATGCCAGCTGGGTGACCTTGGGCTAGTCACAGTTCTTCAGAGCTCTCTCAGCCCCACCCACCTCACAGGGTGTTTGTTGTGGGGAGGGGAGAGAAGGGAGTTTGTAAGCCCCTTTGAGTCTCCTTGCAGAAGAGAAAGGGGGGGGGGGTATAAATACAACTGTTCTTCTTCTAAAAGTGGATAAGACAAGACTAACCAAGGGCAGAAAAAAGCAGCGCAGCACCGTTGGAATGGAGCAAATCTGGAAACAGCCGAGCTGTGAAAAAGTCCAGGAAGAAAAAAAACCCAGCTTCACTTGGGCCTCAAGGCCCCTTTCCGCACATGCAAAATAATCCACTTTTAATCCACTTTCACAGCTGTTTGCAAGTGGATTTTGCTCTTCCGCACAGTAAAATCCAGCTGCAAAGTGCATTGAAATGGATTGAAAGTGCATTATTCTGTATGTGCGGAAGGGGCCGAAATGATAATGAGGCTATGGCCATACACACTGGTCCGGAGAGCATATTCTACACATAGGGGTTTGGGGCATCAAAAGAATCTGTAACAAATGCTATTTGGGGAAAAAAATGTCTTTGCAGGGAGGGGAGGGCGAATGCTGCGGTACAGGTCCTCCCTTTGGCAACCCGGCAAGTTCCCGAGAGTGGGTTACTAATTATTTGTGTGTGCCGAGAGGGGGTTACTAATTGGGTCTGCTTTTCTGTTAGAAATCCCATTAGGTCCAAAAATCATAAAGTCCTGTTGTTTCCTATGTGGCTGGTTAGCGAAGGTCAAAAACGGGATCATTCTCCCTGTTGGGCTGTTTTAAAAACATGTTTTAGAAATATGGTAAAGTTCCTTGTTTAAGGAAAGTATCCTTCTTTTGATTTCTAGAAACAAAGTTAAGTATTTGAAAGTATTAAGTATTTGACAGGCAGTCAGAGGAGAAATAGTTGTTTCTGTTGGCAGTAGACGATAGGACTTGCTATAATGAGTTTAAATTATGGACAGAAAGATACCAGCTGGAAATTAGGAACTTTTTTTTACAGTAAGAGTTTTTTACAGTAAGAGAGAAATTATTAATGCCCCACCCCCAGAATCCCCGGCCACGCCCCGTCGTGCCTTGCCCAGTCCCATTGGCGCTATGCCACTGTTTGAATCCCACCACCAAGGGAACCTGTTACTAAAATTTTTGGAACCCACCACTGCCGGCAGCCCACCTGGAAATTGGCTACTTACGATTGCAGGCTTTCCTGTTGCAAAGCCGGCCTTCCTCGACGACTCCCTCGCAAACCAGGCTGTCATCGGGGAGAGGTTGGCAGGAGCGGGTGCGGGTCTGGAGGCCTCCCCCGCAGTCCCGGGTGCATTCTCCCCAGGCCGACCAAGGCGTCCAACCACCTAGAAAAGAGTCGGGAGAAGACAAAAACAAAACATCAGCTTGGAGCTTCTAAGCATAGGGTGGAAGAAAAGGTCCATGGGAGGCAGCTGACATGTGTTGGAATAGAACTTCCATGGCCAGGGACGCTCTACCTCCAGCAGTCAGTGGCGGCCCACTTGCAGCTGCCCTGTAGGGTTTTCAAGGCAAGAGAGGAGTAGAGATGGTGGGCCATTGCCGGCCTCTGCATAGCGACCCTGCCTTTCATCGGTGGCCTCCCTTCTGGGTACTACACATGTCTGACCCTGGTTCTGGTGGGCTTTCCGGGCTGCGTGGCCGTGGTCTGGTAGGTCTTGTTCCTAACATTTCGCCTGCATCTGTGGCTGGTATCACAGAGAGAAGTCTGTTACACACTGTTACACACCAGAGTTATCTCTGGGATACACCTCTGAAGATGACAGCCACAGATGCAGGCAAAATGTTAGGAACAAGATCTACCAGACCACGGCCACACAGCCCAGAAAACCCACCACAACCAGCTGAATCCGGCTGTGAAAGCCTTCGACAATGTCTGACGCTGTTCAGCTTCTGAGATCTTTCTTTTTTTCAGAATCAATCAATTAGCATAGTCAATTTTTCACACAGTTGCAATATAAATGATGTCACATAGATCACATGACCGCATAACATAAATGTAGCATATAATATTAATGCAATATATATGATGTAACATAGATCTCATGACGATACCGCTATCCAACATTACTAATAAGAAAAACGTCAATTAAAAAACTAACATTGAGCTCTGCTTTCTGTTACCTTCACCAACTTTCTTCAATCTTATATATAATCATCTATTCATAAAATTATATTTACTACTATTTATAACATTACACAGCCAACGACAACGTTGTCATTCTTATAATCTTGTACAATGCAGTCTACCCATTCTTTCCACTTTTGTTTGGATCCCATGTCAGACTTGCATAAAATATAACCTGTCAGTAGCCGGCCTGCACGGAGGCTGGGGGCGGGGTTTGGCAGTGGGCGGCGGCGGCACTCACCTGGGCCGCCTGCCACCGCCGAGCCCCGCCCCTTGGCCTCCATGCAGGCCAGCTTTTGGCCTCCCCAGGCCCTGCCAGCCTACACAAAGGTTGGAGTGGGGCTTGGTGGTGGGCGGCCCCACCCCCATGCAACTCCACCCCCTTGTGTGGCCGTGCCCCTGGAGAAGGGGATGTCTCTGGGTGCCATTTTCCCCCGATACGCCTCTGGCTTGGAATGGGGCGTTTAGTCATTTGCTTTCTGTATTTATAGAGTAAGGTGACCAGCCGTCCCGCTTTTGGCGGGACACTCATGCTTTTCCGCAATGTGTCCCGCGTCCCGCGGGGTTTTAAAATTGTCCCGATTAGGCAATGCGTTCCTGCAGCTGTGTGCGCCTCCTGCGCTGCCGCACTGCCTTCTGGGGCTCTTCCCTGTTTCCCTGTTTCCCTGTGACAGGGCGGGAAACAGGGAAGCGGCCCAGAAGGCAGTGCGGCAGCGCAGGAAGCGCATGTGGCCGCAGGAGCGCACTGCCTTTTGCGGCGCTCCCCGGTTGAAAAGGCAAAAGGCAGTGCGCTCCTGCAGCTGCATACGCCTCCTGTGCTGCCGCACTGCCTTCTGGGGCACTTCCCTGTTTCCTGACTGGGGAGCACCGCAAAAGGCAGTGTGCTCCTGCGGCCGCGTGGGCGGGCCCCGCGTTACAGGAGTAAAAATCTGGTCACCTTATTATAGAGGGATTTTGGTGGGGGTTTTCCAGTCCCATCAATAAATGTCTAATGGCCTATTTTACCTGAACCACAGTGGCTGAATAACGACTTTTGCTAAAACAGAAGTGCTTTCCCTGAACAGTCCCGGGGTCTTGACACACTAACAGGCCTTAGTTGGGCCAGCCCCGTAGGCTGCACGGCTTATTTGTTTACTTGAAACAGGCCTACGTCGTCTCTACATAGACCCGCTTGAGACAGCTCCAGACATAAAAAGGCAAAATTACAAAACATAAAACCCCAGAAATTAATAACCGTTCAAATTAGACACTAAGGCCCAGAAGCAACAAAACACACAAAAACCAAGGAACGTAAAAGCGCATAAAAGCTCAGAAGCAAAAAAAAAAACATTTGGCTGTCCAAGTTTTCCTCATAACAGACCTCAGACCGGAAGCAGATGTCGGAAAACAATCGCTAAAGGTCAAACCCACGTACACAGGTATACATTCAACTGCCATAGAGGAAGCTGTTGTTACTACATTATTAGGTGCCATCATTACACTCAGGCTTATGTTTCAGGATTGTTTATTGTAACATTTTATGGTATTTTTCTTGTTTTAGATTTTGTAAGCCTCTCTGAGCCTGACTTTGAATTTGTGTGGGATATAAATTAATAAAAGAAAGGGGGGAAAATAAAGATTGCAAGGTCCTTCTTTAGAATGGAGAAGAATGCCTCCAAATTGGGATACCATTCCAGCTTCTCTTCTCTCTCCTGATGGGGGTCTTAACCCCGCCAAGCAGATTTGGTACTCTTCTGCAACAGAAAGGAAGGAAGGAAGGAAGGAAGGAAGGAAGGAAGGAAGGAAGGAAGGAAGGAAGGAAGGAAGGAAGGAAGGAAGGAAGGAAGGAAGGAAGGAAGGAAGGAAGGAAGGAGGGAAGGAAGGAAGGAAGGAAGGAAGGAAGGAAGGAAGGAAGGAAGGAAGGAAGGAAGGAAGGAAGGAAGGAAGGAAGGAAGGAAGGAAGGAAGGAAGGAAGGAAGGAAGGAAGGAAGGAAGGAAGGAGAAGAAAAGTTGGATTTATATCCCCCCTTTCTCTCCTGCAAGGAGACACAAAGGAGCTTACAATCTCCTTTCCCTTCCCCCCCTCACAACAAACACCCTGTGAGGTGCGTGGGTTTGAGAGAGCTCGGAAGAACTGTGACTAGCCCAAGGTCACCCAGCTGGCATGTGTTGGAGTGCACAAGCTAATTTGGTTCCCCAGATAAGCCTCCACAGCTCAAGTGGCAGAGCAGGGAATCAAACCTGGTTCTCCAAATTAGGGTGCACCTGCTCTTAACCACTACACCCTTTTGAGTTCCTTTTAAAATTGAAACCTAAATTCTACTCATACCCATGTGATCCTTTTACAAGTCAGCTGACCCAGACACAAGGTAATTTAAACCTAGCTACCTCCTTGAGTTACATAGTTCTTCTTAGATTGGCTGTCTACCTAATTACATCACATCCTGTTATACTACTCATATATGTCTTTGCACAATGACAAAGATGAGAAGGGAGTAAAGGAAGGGTAACTTGCAGTGTATTCTGGGTTCTGACATTTGTTTCCAAAGTAGGTTCAGGGATTTGGACATGAGATCCAAAACAGCTTTGACTTATATTCAATAGCTGCATATCCCGTCCTGCAAGGCCCTGCCTAGCAGAGTATTTGACCTTCAAGGAATTTGCAGCAGGTAATTTTTCCTCCCGTTCTTGAAGGTCACTTTTTCTGCCCGAACAATGACTCTTCTAATGGCATACGCAAGCAGGAGGCTCTGCCTTTTCCATTTCCCGACACAAGATGGATTGTGTTTCTAGGCCATCAACGTCTATTGACATAATGGCGTCCCCTTAATGTCTCATTCAGACCGATCGATAGCATATCCGTATCCAGACACATTTAACTGGGTAGAGGCTAATAAACTGTCCGCTTCGTACCATCAAAAGTGCTTCCTTTCCTTCTGCTCCTCCTATGGGGAGATAGCAGACAGGTAGAAGGGTTATCGGTGTCCCCCATGGCCATTTTGATAGAAAAATGACGGATGGGTCTGAAACCCCTTTTTTTTGACCGGCCGTGAAGCAAAACGCTTAATTGCTGCCGTGCATTAAAAGACGATTTCATACCACAGCATTAAGCAGGTACGTTTCTGCCCTCAAAGGCGACTGCCAATCAGAAGAGCCCTTCCCCTGCTTAATGAAAGGTTATTTAAACAAGCCCATGTTTTACGAGGCCATCCATTATGACTTCATTAAAAACCATAAAGAGAGGCTAGGCTGGGCTTTCCTGCTTGCTTTCGTTAATTAATAGATCTTTTAAAGATGACGGTCAGAGAAGCAAAGTTAAAGTTAAAAAAAAAAAAGGACAGACCTTCACCCAGCCTGGGAAGGCGGTGGATTCAGAGCTAAGCCGAATTTTCGTCCATCGTTTCAAACAATTCGATAAGGGGAAAACTTTTGCCAGACGGTGAAGAAAATTGCACAAAACTTGAAAATTGAGGGTAAAATCAGAGCTCTTTACATCTGGGCCTACCATTCTGAAACTCGTCACCCTCCTCTGGGGAGAATTTTTAAAATGGGGTTGGCCGGACGCCTCTATTATTATTATTATTATTATTATTATTATTGTTATCGCTGTTTTAAAGGTTTTAGCCACTTATTTATGTTGATATTTTATGCTGTACACCACCCAGAGCCTTTTGGGGATGGGGCGGTATAAAAGTCCAATCAATCAATCAATCAATCAATCAATCAATCAATCAATCAATCAATCAATCAATCAATCAATCAATCAATCAATCAATCAATCAATCAATCAATCAGAACTAGCCTGCTGGATCAGACCAGAGTCCATCTAGTCCAGCACTCGGCTACTCACAGTGGCCCACCAGGTGCCTTTGGGAGCTCACGTGCAGGAGGTGAAAGCAATGGCCTTCTGCTGCTGCTGCTCCCGATCACCTGGTCTGCTAAGGCATTTGCAATCTCAGATCAAAGAGGATCAAGATTGGTAGCCATAGATCGACTTCTCTTCCATAAATCTGTCCAAGCCCTTTTTAAAGCTATCCAGGTTAGTGGCCATCACCACCTCCTGTGGCAGCATATTCCAAACACCAATCACACGTTGCGTGAAGAAGTGTTTCCTTTTATTAGTCCTAATTCTTCCCCCCAGCATTTAATGAATGCCCCCTGGTTCTGTGACCACGAAAATAAAGTCATCTGGGGTCACTGGGAAGTTTGCAACAGGGTTCAATAACTCAACCAGATTGAAAACTTGATCTATTTAGGTTGGTTTGACCCCACCAAGACTGAGTTCCATGGTGTGGAGATAGGGACAGCACCCTCCAGGTGATCGATGGAGAGCTCCTGGGATTATGTCTGATCTCTAGATGACAGAGATCAGTTCACTTGGAGAAAATGGCCACTTTGGAGGGGGGCGGCGGCTCCATGGTGTTATACCCAGTGGTGGGATCCAAACATTTTAGTAACAGGTTCCCATGGTGGTGGGATTCAAACTGTGGAGTAGCGCCAATGGGGCTGGGCGGGGCATGATGGGGGCGTGGCCGGGCATTCCATGGGCGGGGCATTCCTGGGTGGGGCTGTGGCAAGGACGCAGCCGCTGTGCTGGTCCTTGGGTGGGAAACGAATGCATGCAGGCGCAGGCTGCCACGCACGCCGGTGCACCTCCTGCTAAACTGCTTCAAATTCTGTGCGCTACTGCTGAAAGGAGGGGTTTAACTAAGGCAAAAATCACGGGGCAAAATCACCAATTAGTAACCCCCTCTCGGCCCACACAAATAATTAGTAACCTACTCTCGGGAACCTGTGAGAACCTGCTGGATCCCACCTCTGATTATACCCCACTGAAGTCCCTCCTCACCCCCAAATCCCATCTTCCTCAGGGTAAAAAGTAACGGTACTCCCAGGGGTGGGATTCAAATAATTTAACAACTGGTTGTTTACAAGCACCATTTTAACAACTGGTTCTGCTGAAGTGGTGCGAACCGACTAAATCCCACCACTGGGTAGCCCCCTGTGAAAATGTCATCATTGACCCATGGGGTGAAGTCACATCACAACTGTACTGTTATGCCAAACAACACAAAACACTCTCTCCAATGGCCAATTGGTATCAAATGCTGATACATCTAATGTGATATAAAGTGCACCTGTGGGATACTAGGCAGACTACATTTACAGAGTGGTTTGCTATTGGCTTCCTCAGACTTCTGAACTTGACCCTCAGCAAGCCGAGTAGTCATTTTATCGATCTTGGGTGGATGAAAGGTTGAGTTAGCCTCGAGCCAGCTACCTGCAACCGACTTCCATCAGAATTGAACTCAGATCCTGAGCAGAGCTTGGAGTGCAAGCTTACACCTTTGCATCATGGGACTTGTAAACTCTCCTCAGGCTCCACCTCCAAAATCTTTATATATTTCCAAACAAGCAGCTAGCAACTCTGTCTGAAAATCAACTGCAATAGTGGGAAATTCCCAGGCCCAACCTAGAGGTTTGCAATCGTACTTCCCAGACATGTTTTTCCCGTGTTCCTGTGCTTATTGGAGCAGTAAGAGGAAGAAGTTGAAGGGAAATAACCTTGGGAAGCCATTTCCTGTCCCAGAACAGGAAGTGGTATCATTACGCTCTAGGAAATGTGTGTTTTCTATGGAAATTCTTAGAGTCTTGTCGTCACTTCCTGTTTCAAAACAGGAAGTGACTGCTGATAAGCCTCCGCCTCCTGGGAATTGGCTGCTGAAAGTTGGCATACCTAGTTTCAGCTCTGCTGTACAACCAGCCGCACGTATACCGAAAATCCCCTGCTTCTCACAGACACCAAGTCCCATCTGCAAATTTATGTTTGCATAAAGTATTGTTATGACCCTATTTTCTCGGCTCGCGCCAGTCTGCAAAGAGCTCTCGAAGCCGCTGCGCGCCAGTTAAAATGTCATGTTTCTTCTCATTGCTTATGACAAGCATCAAATTACAAGCGCTGCCGCTTAAATTGGCCCTGAATCCTTTCCTGTTTCAGCCTTCCGCCGCTCAGGCCTAGCAAGTAGCAACTATTTTGGCACAATCTGTCTTGGAGGAGATGCTGGGAGTAAGAATCTCATGAAGGCAACACAGCACAGTGGCGCGCCAGGTACGCCTGAATCCGGCTGAATATTTATTGAGATCTGGGCCCTGTAGAGAAAAACATGGAGGTGCCATGTACCGAAAAGACCATCAATTTACAGACACGATGGAGAGTTGCAGTCAGATGTGTCTCATTCTTTATAACCCATTTAGTCCAGCCCTCTGCCCAATGAACAAAACCGAGACACAAAGCATTCTCCTTGAACACTTCCATTGAGGGAGGCCTCACCCTCTAGGTGAATGGTCCCGTGGCCACCAGTGTGATCTAAGAACATAAGAACTAGCCAGCTGGATCAGACCAGAGTCCATCTAGTCCAGCACTCTGCTACTCGCAGTGGCCCACCAGGTGCCTTTGGGAGCTCACGTGCAGGAGGTGAAAGCAATGGCCTTCTGCGGCTGCTGCTCCTGAGCACCTGGTCTGCTAAAGCATTTGCCATCTCAGATCAAAGAGGATCAAGATTGGGAGCCATAGATCGACTTCTCCTCCATAAATCTGTCCAAGCCCCTTTTAAAGCTATCCAGGTGAGTGGCCATCACTACCTCCTGTGGTAGCATATACCAAACACCAATCACACGTTGCGTGAAGAAGTGTTTCCTTTTATTAGTCCTAATTCTTCCCCCCAGCATTTTCAATGAATGCCCCCTGGTTCTAGTATTATGAGAAAGAGAGAAAAATTTCTCTGTCCACATTTTCTACCCCGTGCATAATTTTATAGACTTCAATCCTATCCCCCCTCAGACGTCTCCTCTCCAAACTAAAGAGTCCCAAACGCTGCAGCCTCTCCTCATAAGGAAGGTACTCCAGTCCCTCAATCATCCTTGTTGCCCTTCTCTGCACTTTTTCTATCTCTTCGATACCCTTTTAGTCTAGTGATTAAGAGTGTCAGACCAGCATCTAGGAGACCCAGCTTCCAAATTTGAACTCGTACCATGGAAGCTTGCTGGGTGACCTTAGGTCACTCACAGACCCTTTCCAAAACATTTCTAAAACGTTTTCAATTACCATGATGTATATCCGCACTCACCTCCCTTGAAACAATTCCTGGCCCCTATTTTGTGATTTTTCCTTTTTTAAAAAAATGTTGTACAGTCAATGTTTTTATGCCTCACAGCTTCTTGCTAAGATTCTCTCTGTCTTCTATCTCCTGTCCTTTGAAGGTTAGCCCCCCAAAACTTTTGAAACTCAAAGAAATGGGACAGGAAAAACTGGGGAGGGGCATGGTCACAAAATGGGATGCTCCTGTGGAGGACTGGGGAATCCAACCCAGCCTTCCA
This sequence comes from Sphaerodactylus townsendi, assembly GCF_021028975.2. Classification (NCBI taxonomy): domain Eukaryota; kingdom Metazoa; phylum Chordata; class Lepidosauria; order Squamata; family Sphaerodactylidae; genus Sphaerodactylus; species Sphaerodactylus townsendi. The sequence continues at coordinate 63,555,842 of NC_059433.1, forward strand.
GAACCGAGTCCACGTGCTCTTAACCCTGACATCATGCTGCCTCTCCTGGGATGTCAGGAATCAAACTCGGGACGTTCTGCATTCCAACGATGCTCTACCACTGAGCCACAGCCTCTTCCAAGAGTATTCTATGAGTCTATCATAGAATAATAGAGTTGGAAGAGATCCCCCCAGGGCCATCAAGTCCAACCCCCTGTAATGCAGGAACACACAATCAAAGCACTCCTGACAGATAGCCATCCAGCCTCTCTTTAAAAACCTCCAAAGATGGAGACTCCACCACACTCCGAGGTAGAGCATTCCACTGTCGAACAGCCCTGACAGTCAGGAAGTTTTTTCTGATGTTTTGGAGGAGTTGGATTTATATCCCCCCCTTCTTTCCTGTAGGAGACTCAAAGGGGCTGACAATCTCCTTGCCCTTCCCCCCTCACAACAAACACCTTGTGATGTAGGTGGGGCTGAGAGAGCTCCATGAAGCTGTGACTAGCCCAAGGTCACCCAGCTGGCGTTTGTGGGCGTGTACAGGCTAATCTGAATTCCCCAGATAAGCCTCCAGAGCTTATGCGGCAGAGCTGGGAATCAAACCTGGTTCCTCCAGATTAGATACACGAGCTCTTAACCTCCTACGCCACTGCTGCTTTTTAGGTGGAATCTCTTCTCCTTCACCTTAAACCCGTTAGTCTTGGTCCTCGTCTCTGGAGCCGCAGAAAACAAGTTTGCTCCCTCACCCTCATGACCTCCCTTCAAATCTCTAAACATGGCTACCATGTCACCTCTTAACCTTCCCTTCACGAAATTAAACATCCCCAGCTCCCGAAGTCTCTCCTCGTAGGGCATGAAACTCCAGACCCTTCACCATTTTGGTTGGCCTCCTCTGGACCCATTCCAGCTTGTCAATATCAAAGTCCCCACTGTCTGCTCTGACTGGCAGCCACTCCCCAGGGTCTTTGGAAGGGGTCTCTCACATGATCTGTTACCTGGTCCTTTTAACGGGAGATTTAATGGGAGATTGGAGCACCTTCCCTATGAGGAGAGGCTGCAGCATTTGGGACTCTTTAGTTTGGAGAGGAGACTTCTGAGGGGGGATATGATTGAATATAAAATTATGCATGGGGTAGAAAATGTTGACAGAGAGAAATTTTTCTCTCTTTCTCACAATACTAGAACCAGGGGGCATCCATTGAAAATGCTGGGGGGAAGAATTAGGACTAATAAAAGGAAACACTTCTTCACACAACGGGTGTTTGGTGTTTGGAATATGCTGCCACAGGAGGTGGTGGTGGCCACTCACCTGGATAGCTTTAAAAAGGGCTTGGACAGATTTATGGAGGAGAAGTCGATCTATGGCTCCCAATCTTGATCCTCCTTGATCTCAGATTGCATATGCCTCAGCAGACCAGGTGATCGGGAGCAGCAGCGGCAGCAGGCCATTGCTTTCACATCCTGCATGTGAGCTCCCAACGGCACCTGGTGGGCCACTGCGAGTAGCAGAGAGCTGGACTAGATGGACTCTGGTCTGATCCAGCAGGCTAGTTCTTATGTTCTTATGAGATTGCTGGAATTGAACCTGGGACGTTCCAGACGCCAAGCGGAAACTCTGCTCCTGCGCACCATCCTTTTCAAGTGGATCACTGAGCTGAACAGTTGGATTTGGTGTCCACGGCTTCTTTTTGCAGTGGCAGCACACATCCATAAATCGCCGCTCACTGCCTCCTCTTCCCCCTCCCCACCAACCCTGCATTTATTAATCGGGGGACGCACACGGCCCACAGCCGACGTTAACATCCCCCCATGCCTGGCTGCCTTTCAATTGGGCAAAGTCAACCTTTTTCCTCTTCTCCGTTTTTTAATCATTACTGAGCTCCTTCATCTAGCGTCTGGGCGGGGTTTTTTTTGCCGACGAACGCCCGCCGATCTATTAACACTGGAGCGCTGCAGTTGAAATAATGAACTCCTTAAGAGATGTGGGGACAAGAAACCTCTGGATTCCCTCCCACCCTGTTTGCGCTCAGCTTTTCTGGGCGATTGCGGTAACTTCTCGGTTTGGCCGCACGCACGGCCCTAGAACGAAGCGACGGGAAGAAATTTGGAGGTGTCACAAGCGGGGAGCGGCAATCCTGCTTAATTGGTCCGTTGTAAGCCCGAAGGATGTTGCAAGATTACTGTTACAAGAAGATAGTTGCAGAGGGTAGCCGTGCCAGTCTTCATTACAACAGCCAATTTTTGAGACTTATACAAGAACAAGAAGATGTTGGGGGAAGGGGGGGTGTAAGCTTTTGAGACTCACGGCTAGTTGGCTCTCAAAAGCGGATACCCTGAAAACGTTCTGTGTTGCATAAAGATGGAGGGGGCCCCCTCAATCACCAACTATCTTTAAGAGTGCAATGTCAACATTAGCCCAAATAAACTCAAAAATACACACGTTGCACTCTGGCTGTGTCTAATCTTATATATTAATCTTATATATAATTGAACAACTCAACACTTCTATTTGTATTTACATTTCCTTATTTCTCTGACAAGGTTCTTAAAAATACAGCATAAGTCTTCCAACTCTTATAACTAAACATAAATAATCACTTAGTCCAGGGGTGGGGGGGGGTGGGGGGGGGGGGGGGGGAGGGGGGGGGTGGGGGGGGGGGGGTGGGGGGGGGGGGGGGGGGGGGGGGGGGGGGGGGCGGGGGGGGGGGGGGGGGGGGGGGGGCGGGGGAGGGGGGGGGCAGGGGTGTGGGGGGGGGGGGGGGGGGGGGGGGGGGGGGGGGGGGGGGGGGGGGGGGGGGGGGGGGGGGGGGGGGGGGGGGGGGGGTGGGGGGGGGGGGGGGTGGGGGGGGGGGGGGGTGGGGGGGGGGGGGGGTGGGGGGGGGGGGGGGTGGGGGGGGGGGGGGGTGGGGGGGGGGGGGGGTGGGGGGGGGGGGGGGTGGGGGGGGGGGGGGGTGGGGGGGGGGGGGGGTGGGGGGGGGGGGGGGTGGGGGGGGGGGGGGGTGGGGGGGGGGGGGGGTGGGGGGGGGGGGGGGTGGGGGGGGGGGGGGGTGGGGGGGGGGGGGGGTGGGGGGGGGGGGGGGTGGGGGGGGGGGGGGGTGGGGGGGGGGGGGGGTGGGGGGGGGGGGGGGTGGGGGGGGGGGGGGGTGGGGGGGGGGGGGGGTGGGGGGGGGGGGGGGTGGGGGGGGGGGGGGGTGGGGGGGGGGGGGGGTGGGGGGGGGGGGGGGTGGGGGGGGGGGGGGGTGGGGGGGGGGGGGGGTGGGGGGGGGGGGGGGTGGGGGGGGGGGGGGGTGGGGGGGGGGGGGGGTGGGGGGGGGGGGGGGTGGGGGGGGGGGGGGGTGGGGGGGGGGGGGGGTGGGGGGGGGGGGGGGTGGGGGGGGGGGGGGGTGGGGGGGGGGGGGGGTGGGGGGGGGGGGGGGTGGGGGGGGGGGGGGGTGGGGGGGGGGGGGGGTGGGGGGGGGGGGGGGTGGGGGGGGGGGGGGGTGGGGGGGGGGGGGGGTGGGGGGGGGGGGGGGTGGGGGGGGGGGGGGGTGGGGGGGGGGGGGGGTGGGGGGGGGGGGGGGTGGGGGGGGGGGGGGGTGGGGGGGGGGGGGGGTGGGGGGGGGGGGGGGTGGGGGGGGGGGGGGGTGGGGGGGGGGGGGGGTGGGGGGGGGGGGGGGTGGGGGGGGGGGGGGGTGGGGGGGGGGGGGGGTGGGGGGGGGGGGGGGTGGGGGGGGGGGGGGGTGGGGGGGGGGGGGGGTGGGGGGGGGGGGGGGTGGGGGGGGGGGGGGGTGGGGGGGGGGGGGGGTGGGGGGGGGGGGGGGTGGGGGGGGGGGGGGGTGGGGGGGGGGGGGGGTGGGGGGGGGGGGGGGTGGGGGGGGGGGGGGGTGGGGGGGGGGGGGGGTGGGGGGGGGGGGGGGTGGGGGGGGGGGGGGGTGGGGGGGGGGGGGGGTGGGGGGGGGGGGGGGTGGGGGGGGGGGGGGGTGGGGGGGGGGGGGGGTGGGGGGGGGGGGGGGTGGGGGGGGGGGGGGGTGGGGGGGGGGGGGGGTGGGGGGGGGGGGGGGTGGGGGGGGGGGGGGGTGGGGGGGGGGGGGGGTGGGGGGGGGGGGGGGTGGGGGGGGGGGGGGGTGGGGGGGGGGGGGGGTGGGGGGGGGGGGGGGTGGGGGGGGGGGGGGGTGGGGGGGGGGGGGGGTGGGGGGGGGGGGGGGTGGGGGGGGGGGGGGGTGGGGGGGGGGGGGGGTGGGGGGGGGGGGGGGTGGGGGGGGGGGGGGGTGGGGGGGGGGGGGGGTGGGGGGGGGGGGGGGTGGGGGGGGGGGGGGGTGGGGGGGGGGGGGGGTGGGGGGGGGGGGGGGTGGGGGGGGGGGGGGGTGGGGGGGGGGGGGGGTGGGGGGGGGGGGGGGTGGGGGGGGGGGGGGGTGGGGGGGGGGGGGGGTGGGGGGGGGGGGGGGTGGGGGGGGGGGGGGGTGGGGGGGGGGGGGGGTGGGGGGGGGGGGGGGTGGGGGGGGGGGGGGGTGGGGGGGGGGGGGGGTGGGGGGGGGGGGGGGTGGGGGGGGGGGGGGGTGGGGGGGGGGGGGGGTGGGGGGGGGGGGGGGTGGGGGGGGGGGGGGGTGGGGGGGGGGGGGGGTGGGGGGGGGGGGGGGTGGGGGGGGGGGGGGGTGGGGGGGGGGGGGGGTGGGGGGGGGGGGGGGTGGGGGGGGGGGGGGGTGGGGGGGGGGGGGGGTGGGGGGGGGGGGGGGTGGGGGGGGGGGGGGGTGGGGGGGGGGGGGGGTGGGGGGGGGGGGGGGTGGGGGGGGGGGGGGGTGGGGGGGGGGGGGGGTGGGGGGGGGGGGGGGTGGGGGGGGGGGGGGGTGGGGGGGGGGGGGGGTGGGGGGGGGGGGGGGTGGGGGGGGGGGGGGGTGGGGGGGGGGGGGGGTGGGGGGGGGGGGGGGTGGGGGGGGGGGGGGGTGGGGGGGGGGGGGGGTGGGGGGGGGGGGGGGTGGGGGGGGGGGGGGGTGGGGGGGGGGGGGGGTGGGGGGGGGGGGGGGTGGGGGGGGGGGGGGGTGGGGGGGGGGGGGGGTGGGGGGGGGGGGGGGTGGGGGGGGGGGGGGGTGGGGGGGGGGGGGGGTGGGGGGGGGGGGGGGTGGGGGGGGGGGGGGGTGGGGGGGGGGGGGGGTGGGGGGGGGGGGGGGTGGGGGGGGGGGGGGGTGGGGGGGGGGGGGGGTGGGGGGGGGGGGGGGTGGGGGGGGGGGGGGGTGGGGGGGGGGGGGGGTGGGGGGGGGGGGGGGTGGGGGGGGGGGGGGGTGGGGGGGGGGGGGGGTGGGGGGGGGGGGGGGTGGGGGGGGGGGGGGGTGGGGGGGGGGGGGGGTGGGGGGGGGGGGGGGTGGGGGGGGGGGGGGGTGGGGGGGGGGGGGGGTGGGGGGGGGGGGGGGTGGGGGGGGGGGGGGGTGGGGGGGGGGGGGGGTGGGGGGGGGGGGGGGTGGGGGGGGGGGGGGGTGGGGGGGGGGGGGGGTGGGGGGGGGGGGGGGTGGGGGGGGGGGGGGGTGGGGGGGGGGGGGGGTGGGGGGGGGGGGGGGTGGGGGGGGGGGGGGGTGGGGGGGGGGGGGGGTGGGGGGGGGGGGGGGTGGGGGGGGGGGGGGGTGGGGGGGGGGGGGGGTGGGGGGGGGGGGGGGTGGGGGGGGGGGGGGGTGGGGGGGGGGGGGGGTGGGGGGGGGGGGGGGTGGGGGGGGGGGGGGGTGGGGGGGGGGGGGGGTGGGGGGGGGGGGGGGTGGGGGGGGGGGGGGGTGGGGGGGGGGGGGGGTGGGGGGGGGGGGGGGTGGGGGGGGGGGGGGGTGGGGGGGGGGGGGGGTGGGGGGGGGGGGGGGTGGGGGGGGGGGGGGGTGGGGGGGGGGGGGGGTGGGGGGGGGGGGGGGTGGGGGGGGGGGGGGGTGGGGGGGGGGGGGGGTGGGGGGGGGGGGGGGTGGGGGGGGGGGGGGGTGGGGGGGGGGGGGGGTGGGGGGGGGGGGGGGTGGGGGGGGGGGGGGGTGGGGGGGGGGGGGGGTGGGGGGGGGGGGGGGTGGGGGGGGGGGGGGGTGGGGGGGGGGGGGGGTGGGGGGGGGGGGGGGTGGGGGGGGGGGGGGGTGGGGGGGGGGGGGGGTGGGGGGGGGGGGGGGTGGGGGGGGGGGGGGGTGGGGGGGGGGGGGGGTGGGGGGGGGGGGGGGTGGGGGGGGGGGGGGGTGGGGGGGGGGGGGGGTGGGGGGGGGGGGGGGTGGGGGGGGGGGGGGGTGGGGGGGGGGGGGGGTGGGGGGGGGGGGGGGTGGGGGGGGGGGGGGGTGGGGGGGGGGGGGGGTGGGGGGGGGGGGGGGTGGGGGGGGGGGGGGGTGGGGGGGGGGGGGGGTGGGGGGGGGGGGGGGTGGGGGGGGGGGGGGGTGGGGGGGGGGGGGGGTGGGGGGGGGGGGGGGTGGGGGGGGGGGGGGGTGGGGGGGGGGGGGGGTGGGGGGGGGGGGGGGTGGGGGGGGGGGGGGGTGGGGGGGGGGGGGGGTGGGGGGGGGGGGGGGTGGGGGGGGGGGGGGGTGGGGGGGGGGGGGGGTGGGGGGGGGGGGGGGTGGGGGGGGGGGGGGGTGGGGGGGGGGGGGGGTGGGGGGGGGGGGGGGTGGGGGGGGGGGGGGGTGGGGGGGGGGGGGGGTGGGGGGGGGGGGGGGTGGGGGGGGGGGGGGGTGGGGGGGGGGGGGGGTGGGGGGGGGGGGGGGTGGGGGGGGGGGGGGGTGGGGGGGGGGGGGGGTGGGGGGGGGGGGGGGTGGGGGGGGGGGGGGGTGGGGGGGGGGGGGGGTGGGGGGGGGGGGGGGTGGGGGGGGGGGGGGGTGGGGGGGGGGGGGGGTGGGGGGGGGGGGGGGTGGGGGGGGGGGGGGGTGGGGGGGGGGGGGGGTGGGGGGGGGGGGGGGTGGGGGGGGGGGGGGGTGGGGGGGGGGGGGGGTGGGGGGGGGGGGGGGTGGGGGGGGGGGGGGGTGGGGGGGGGGGGGGGTGGGGGGGGGGGGGGGTGGGGGGGGGGGGGGGTGGGGGGGGGGGGGGGTGGGGGGGGGGGGGGGTGGGGGGGGGGGGGGGTGGGGGGGGGGGGGGGTGGGGGGGGGGGGGGGTGGGGGGGGGGGGGGGTGGGGGGGGGGGGGGGTGGGGGGGGGGGGGGGTGGGGGGGGGGGGGGGTGGGGGGGGGGGGGGGTGGGGGGGGGGGGGGGTGGGGGGGGGGGGGGGTGGGGGGGGGGGGGGGTGGGGGGGGGGGGGGGTGGGGGGGGGGGGGGGTGGGGGGGGGGGGGGGTGGGGGGGGGGGGGGGTGGGGGGGGGGGGGGGTGGGGGGGGGGGGGGGTGGGGGGGGGGGGGGGTGGGGGGGGGGGGGGGTGGGGGGGGGGGGGGGTGGGGGGGGGGGGGGGTGGGGGGGGGGGGGGGTGGGGGGGGGGGGGGGTGGGGGGGGGGGGGGGTGGGGGGGGGGGGGGGTGGGGGGGGGGGGGGGTGGGGGGGGGGGGGGGTGGGGGGGGGGGGGGGTGGGGGGGGGGGGGGGTGGGGGGGGGGGGGGGTGGGGGGGGGGGGGGGTGGGGGGGGGGGGGGGTGGGGGGGGGGGGGGGTGGGGGGGGGGGGGGGTGGGGGGGGGGGGGGGTGGGGGGGGGGGGGGGTGGGGGGGGGGGGGGGTGGGGGGGGGGGGGGGTGGGGGGGGGGGGGGGTGGGGGGGGGGGGGGGTGGGGGGGGGGGGGGGTGGGGGGGGGGGGGGGTGGGGGGGGGGGGGGGTGGGGGGGGGGGGGGGTGGGGGGGGGGGGGGGTGGGGGGGGGGGGGGGTGGGGGGGGGGGGGGGTGGGGGGGGGGGGGGGTGGGGGGGGGGGGGGGTGGGGGGGGGGGGGGGTGGGGGGGGGGGGGGGTGGGGGGGGGGGGGGGTGGGGGGGGGGGGGGGTGGGGGGGGGGGGGGGTGGGGGGGGGGGGGGGTGGGGGGGGGGGGGGGTGGGGGGGGGGGGGGGTGGGGGGGGGGGGGGGTGGGGGGGGGGGGGGGTGGGGGGGGGGGGGGGTGGGGGGGGGGGGGGGTGGGGGGGGGGGGGGGTGGGGGGGGGGGGGGGTGGGGGGGGGGGGGGGTGGGGGGGGGGGGGGGTGGGGGGGGGGGGGGGTGGGGGGGGGGGGGGGTGGGGGGGGGGGGGGGTGGGGGGGGGGGGGGGTGGGGGGGGGGGGGGGTGGGGGGGGGGGGGGGTGGGGGGGGGGGGGGGTGGGGGGGGGGGGGGGTGGGGGGGGGGGGGGGTGGGGGGGGGGGGGGGTGGGGGGGGGGGGGGGTGGGGGGGGGGGGGGGTGGGGGGGGGGGGGGGTGGGGGGGGGGGGGGGTGGGGGGGGGGGGGGGTGGGGGGGGGGGGGGGTGGGGGGGGGGGGGGGTGGGGGGGGGGGGGGGTGGGGGGGGGGGGGGGTGGGGGGGGGGGGGGGTGGGGGGGGGGGGGGGTGGGGGGGGGGGGGGGTGGGGGGGGGGGGGGGTGGGGGGGGGGGGGGGTGGGGGGGGGGGGGGGTGGGGGGGGGGGGGGGTGGGGGGGGGGGGGGGTGGGGGGGGGGGGGGGTGGGGGGGGGGGGGGGTGGGGGGGGGGGGGGGTGGGGGGGGGGGGGGGTGGGGGGGGGGGGGGGTGGGGGGGGGGGGGGGTGGGGGGGGGGGGGGGTGGGGGGGGGGGGGGGTGGGGGGGGGGGGGGGTGGGGGGGGGGGGGGGTGGGGGGGGGGGGGGGTGGGGGGGGGGGGGGGTGGGGGGGGGGGGGGGTGGGGGGGGGGGGGGGTGGGGGGGGGGGGGGGTGGGGGGGGGGGGGGGTGGGGGGGGGGGGGGGTGGGGGGGGGGGGGGGTGGGGGGGGGGGGGGGTGGGGGGGGGGGGGGGTGGGGGGGGGGGGGGGTGGGGGGGGGGGGGGGTGGGGGGGGGGGGGGGTGGGGGGGGGGGGGGGTGGGGGGGGGGGGGGGTGGGGGGGGGGGGGGGTGGGGGGGGGGGGGGGTGGGGGGGGGGGGGGGTGGGGGGGGGGGGGGGTGGGGGGGGGGGGGGGTGGGGGGGGGGGGGGGTGGGGGGGGGGGGGGGTGGGGGGGGGGGGGGGTGGGGGGGGGGGGGGGTGGGGGGGGGGGGGGGTGGGGGGGGGGGGGGGTGGGGGGGGGGGGGGGTGGGGGGGGGGGGGGGTGGGGGGGGGGGGGGGTGGGGGGGGGGGGGGGTGGGGGGGGGGGGGGGTGGGGGGGGGGGGGGGTGGGGGGGGGGGGGGGTGGGGGGGGGGGGGGGTGGGGGGGGGGGGGGGTGGGGGGGGGGGGGGGTGGGGGGGGGGGGGGGTGGGGGGGGGGGGGGGTGGGGGGGGGGGGGGGTGGGGGGGGGGGGGGGTGGGGGGGGGGGGGGGTGGGGGGGGGGGGGGGTGGGGGGGGGGGGGGGTGGGGGGGGGGGGGGGTGGGGGGGGGGGGGGGTGGGGGGGGGGGGGGGTGGGGGGGGGGGGGGGTGGGGGGGGGGGGGGGTGGGGGGGGGGGGGGGTGGGGGGGGGGGGGGGTGGGGGGGGGGGGGGGTGGGGGGGGGGGGGGGTGGGGGGGGGGGGGGGTGGGGGGGGGGGGGGGTGGGGGGGGGGGGGGGTGGGGGGGGGGGGGGGTGGGGGGGGGGGGGGGTGGGGGGGGGGGGGGGTGGGGGGGGGGGGGGGTGGGGGGGGGGGGGGGTGGGGGGGGGGGGGGGTGGGGGGGGGGGGGGGTGGGGGGGGGGGGGGGTGGGGGGGGGGGGGGGTGGGGGGGGGGGGGGGTGGGGGGGGGGGGGGGTGGGGGGGGGGGGGGGTGGGGGGGGGGGGGGGTGGGGGGGGGGGGGGGTGGGGGGGGGGGGGGGTGGGGGGGGGGGGGGGTGGGGGGGGGGGGGGGTGGGGGGGGGGGGGGGTGGGGGGGGGGGGGGGTGGGGGGGGGGGGGGGTGGGGGGGGGGGGGGGTGGGGGGGGGGGGGGGTGGGGGGGGGGGGGGGTGGGGGGGGGGGGGGGTGGGGGGGGGGGGGGGTGGGGGGGGGGGGGGGTGGGGGGGGGGGGGGGTGGGGGGGGGGGGGGGTGGGGGGGGGGGGGGGTGGGGGGGGGGGGGGGTGGGGGGGGGGGGGGGTGGGGGGGGGGGGGGGTGGGGGGGGGGGGGGGTGGGGGGGGGGGGGGGTGGGGGGGGGGGGGGGTGGGGGGGGGGGGGGGTGGGGGGGGGGGGGGGTGGGGGGGGGGGGGGGTGGGGGGGGGGGGGGGTGGGGGGGGGGGGGGGTGGGGGGGGGGGGGGGTGGGGGGGGGGGGGGGTGGGGGGGGGGGGGGGTGGGGGGGGGGGGGGGTGGGGGGGGGGGGGGGTGGGGGGGGGGGGGGGTGGGGGGGGGGGGGGGTGGGGGGGGGGGGGGGTGGGGGGGGGGGGGGGTGGGGGGGGGGGGGGGTGGGGGGGGGGGGGGGTGGGGGGGGGGGGGGGTGGGGGGGGGGGGGGGTGGGGGGGGGGGGGGGTGGGGGGGGGGGGGGGTGGGGGGGGGGGGGGGTGGGGGGGGGGGGGGGTGGGGGGGGGGGGGGGTGGGGGGGGGGGGGGGTGGGGGGGGGGGGGGGTGGGGGGGGGGGGGGGTGGGGGGGGGGGGGGGTGGGGGGGGGGGGGGGTGGGGGGGGGGGGGGGTGGGGGGGGGGGGGGGTGGGGGGGGGGGGGGGTGGGGGGGGGGGGGGGTGGGGGGGGGGGGGGGTGGGGGGGGGGGGGGGTGGGGGGGGGGGGGGGTGGGGGGGGGGGGGGGTGGGGGGGGGGGGGGGTGGGGGGGGGGGGGGGTGGGGGGGGGGGGGGGTGGGGGGGGGGGGGGGTGGGGGGGGGGGGGGGTGGGGGGGGGGGGGGGTGGGGGGGGGGGGGGGTGGGGGGGGGGGGGGGTGGGGGGGGGGGGGGGTGGGGGGGGGGGGGGGTGGGGGGGGGGGGGGGTGGGGGGGGGGGGGGGTGGGGGGGGGGGGGGGTGGGGGGGGGGGGGGGTGGGGGGGGGGGGGGGTGGGGGGGGGGGGGGGTGGGGGGGGGGGGGGGTGGGGGGGGGGGGGGGTGGGGGGGGGGGGGGGTGGGGGGGGGGGGGGGTGGGGGGGGGGGGGGGTGGGGGGGGGGGGGGGTGGGGGGGGGGGGGGGTGGGGGGGGGGGGGGGTGGGGGGGGGGGGGGGTGGGGGGGGGGGGGGGTGGGGGGGGGGGGGGGTGGGGGGGGGGGGGGGTGGGGGGGGGGGGGGGTGGGGGGGGGGGGGGGTGGGGGGGGGGGGGGGTGGGGGGGGGGGGGGGTGGGGGGGGGGGGGGGTGGGGGGGGGGGGGGGTGGGGGGGGGGGGGGGTGGGGGGGGGGGGGGGTGGGGGGGGGGGGGGGTGGGGGGGGGGGGGGGTGGGGGGGGGGGGGGGTGGGGGGGGGGGGGGGTGGGGGGGGGGGGGGGTGGGGGGGGGGGGGGGTGGGGGGGGGGGGGGGTGGGGGGGGGGGGGGGTGGGGGGGGGGGGGGGTGGGGGGGGGGGGGGGTGGGGGGGGGGGGGGGTGGGGGGGGGGGGGGGTGGGGGGGGGGGGGGGTGGGGGGGGGGGGGGGTGGGGGGGGGGGGGGGTGGGGGGGGGGGGGGGTGGGGGGGGGGGGGGGTGGGGGGGGGGGGGGGTGGGGGGGGGGGGGGGTGGGGGGGGGGGGGGGTGGGGGGGGGGGGGGGTGGGGGGGGGGGGGGGTGGGGGGGGGGGGGGGTGGGGGGGGGGGGGGGTGGGGGGGGGGGGGGGTGGGGGGGGGGGGGGGTGGGGGGGGGGGGGGGTGGGGGGGGGGGGGGGTGGGGGGGGGGGGGGGTGGGGGGGGGGGGGGGTGGGGGGGGGGGGGGGTGGGGGGGGGGGGGGGTGGGGGGGGGGGGGGGTGGGGGGGGGGGGGGGTGGGGGGGGGGGGGGGTGGGGGGGGGGGGGGGTGGGGGGGGGGGGGGGTGGGGGGGGGGGGGGGTGGGGGGGGGGGGGGGTGGGGGGGGGGGGGGGTGGGGGGGGGGGGGGGTGGGGGGGGGGGGGGGTGGGGGGGGGGGGGGGTGGGGGGGGGGGGGGGTGGGGGGGGGGGGGGGTGGGGGGGGGGGGGGGTGGGGGGGGGGGGGGGTGGGGGGGGGGGGGGGTGGGGGGGGGGGGGGGTGGGGGGGGGGGGGGGTGGGGGGGGGGGGGGGTGGGGGGGGGGGGGGGTGGGGGGGGGGGGGGGTGGGGGGGGGGGGGGGTGGGGGGGGGGGGGGGTGGGGGGGGGGGGGGGTGGGGGGGGGGGGGGGTGGGGGGGGGGGGGGGTGGGGGGGGGGGGGGGTGGGGGGGGGGGGGGGTGGGGGGGGGGGGGGGTGGGGGGGGGGGGGGGTGGGGGGGGGGGGGGGTGGGGGGGGGGGGGGGTGGGGGGGGGGGGGGGTGGGGGGGGGGGGGGGTGGGGGGGGGGGGGGGTGGGGGGGGGGGGGGGTGGGGGGGGGGGGGGGTGGGGGGGGGGGGGGGTGGGGGGGGGGGGGGGTGGGGGGGGGGGGGGGTGGGGGGGGGGGGGGGTGGGGGGGGGGGGGGGTGGGGGGGGGGGGGGGTGGGGGGGGGGGGGGGTGGGGGGGGGGGGGGGTGGGGGGGGGGGGGGGTGGGGGGGGGGGGGGGTGGGGGGGGGGGGGGGTGGGGGGGGGGGGGGGTGGGGGGGGGGGGGGGTGGGGGGGGGGGGGGGTGGGGGGGGGGGGGGGTGGGGGGGGGGGGGGGTGGGGGGGGGGGGGGGTGGGGGGGGGGGGGGGTGGGGGGGGGGGGGGGTGGGGGGGGGGGGGGGTGGGGGGGGGGGGGGGTGGGGGGGGGGGGGGGTGGGGGGGGGGGGGGGTGGGGGGGGGGGGGGGTGGGGGGGGGGGGGGGTGGGGGGGGGGGGGGGTGGGGGGGGGGGGGGGTGGGGGGGGGGGGGGGTGGGGGGGGGGGGGGGTGGGGGGGGGGGGGGGTGGGGGGGGGGGGGGGTGGGGGGGGGGGGGGGTGGGGGGGGGGGGGGGTGGGGGGGGGGGGGGGTGGGGGGGGGGGGGGGTGGGGGGGGGGGGGGGTGGGGGGGGGGGGGGGTGGGGGGGGGGGGGGGTGGGGGGGGGGGGGGGTGGGGGGGGGGGGGGGTGGGGGGGGGGGGGGGTGGGGGGGGGGGGGGGTGGGGGGGGGGGGGGGTGGGGGGGGGGGGGGGTGGGGGGGGGGGGGGGTGGGGGGGGGGGGGGGTGGGGGGGGGGGGGGGTGGGGGGGGGGGGGGGTGGGGGGGGGGGGGGGTGGGGGGGGGGGGGGGTGGGGGGGGGGGGGGGTGGGGGGGGGGGGGGGTGGGGGGGGGGGGGGGTGGGGGGGGGGGGGGGTGGGGGGGGGGGGGGGTGGGGGGGGGGGGGGGTGGGGGGGGGGGGGGGTGGGGGGGGGGGGGGGTGGGGGGGGGGGGGGGTGGGGGGGGGGGGGGGTGGGGGGGGGGGGGGGTGGGGGGGGGGGGGGGTGGGGGGGGGGGGGGGTGGGGGGGGGGGGGGGTGGGGGGGGGGGGGGGTGGGGGGGGGGGGGGGTGGGGGGGGGGGGGGGTGGGGGGGGGGGGGGGTGGGGGGGGGGGGGGGTGGGGGGGGGGGGGGGTGGGGGGGGGGGGGGGTGGGGGGGGGGGGGGGTGGGGGGGGGGGGGGGTGGGGGGGGGGGGGGGTGGGGGGGGGGGGGGGTGGGGGGGGGGGGGGGTGGGGGGGGGGGGGGGTGGGGGGGGGGGGGGGTGGGGGGGGGGGGGGGTGGGGGGGGGGGGGGGTGGGGGGGGGGGGGGGTGGGGGGGGGGGGGGGTGGGGGGGGGGGGGGGTGGGGGGGGGGGGGGGTGGGGGGGGGGGGGGGTGGGGGGGGGGGGGGGTGGGGGGGGGGGGGGGTGGGGGGGGGGGGGGGTGGGGGGGGGGGGGGGTGGGGGGGGGGGGGGGTGGGGGGGGGGGGGGGTGGGGGGGGGGGGGGGTGGGGGGGGGGGGGGGTGGGGGGGGGGGGGGGTGGGGGGGGGGGGGGGTGGGGGGGGGGGGGGGTGGGGGGGGGGGGGGGTGGGGGGGGGGGGGGGTGGGGGGGGGGGGGGGTGGGGGGGGGGGGGGGTGGGGGGGGGGGGGGGTGGGGGGGGGGGGGGGTGGGGGGGGGGGGGGGTGGGGGGGGGGGGGGGTGGGGGGGGGGGGGGGTGGGGGGGGGGGGGGGTGGGGGGGGGGGGGGGTGGGGGGGGGGGGGGGTGGGGGGGGGGGGGGGTGGGGGGGGGGGGGGGTGGGGGGGGGGGGGGGTGGGGGGGGGGGGGGGTGGGGGGGGGGGGGGGTGGGGGGGGGGGGGGGTGGGGGGGGGGGGGGGTGGGGGGGGGGGGGGGTGGGGGGGGGGGGGGGTGGGGGGGGGGGGGGGTGGGGGGGGGGGGGGGTGGGGGGGGGGGGGGGTGGGGGGGGGGGGGGGTGGGGGGGGGGGGGGGTGGGGGGGGGGGGGGGTGGGGGGGGGGGGGGGTGGGGGGGGGGGGGGGTGGGGGGGGGGGGGGGTGGGGGGGGGGGGGGGTGGGGGGGGGGGGGGGTGGGGGGGGGGGGGGGTGGGGGGGGGGGGGGGTGGGGGGGGGGGGGGGTGGGGGGGGGGGGGGGTGGGGGGGGGGGGGGGTGGGGGGGGGGGGGGGTGGGGGGGGGGGGGGGTGGGGGGGGGGGGGGGTGGGGGGGGGGGGGGGTGGGGGGGGGGGGGGGTGGGGGGGGGGGGGGGTGGGGGGGGGGGGGGGTGGGGGGGGGGGGGGGTGGGGGGGGGGGGGGGTGGGGGGGGGGGGGGGTGGGGGGGGGGGGGGGTGGGGGGGGGGGGGGGTGGGGGGGGGGGGGGGTGGGGGGGGGGGGGGGTGGGGGGGGGGGGGGGTGGGGGGGGGGGGGGGTGGGGGGGGGGGGGGGTGGGGGGGGGGGGGGGTGGGGGGGGGGGGGGGTGGGGGGGGGGGGGGGTGGGGGGGGGGGGGGGTGGGGGGGGGGGGGGGTGGGGGGGGGGGGGGGTGGGGGGGGGGGGGGGTGGGGGGGGGGGGGGGTGGGGGGGGGGGGGGGTGGGGGGGGGGGGGGGTGGGGGGGGGGGGGGGTGGGGGGGGGGGGGGGTGGGGGGGGGGGGGGGTGGGGGGGGGGGGGGGTGGGGGGGGGGGGGGGTGGGGGGGGGGGGGGGTGGGGGGGGGGGGGGGTGGGGGGGGGGGGGGGTGGGGGGGGGGGGGGGTGGGGGGGGGGGGGGGTGGGGGGGGGGGGGGGTGGGGGGGGGGGGGGGTGGGGGGGGGGGGGGGTGGGGGGGGGGGGGGGTGGGGGGGGGGGGGGGTGGGGGGGGGGGGGGGTGGGGGGGGGGGGGGGTGGGGGGGGGGGGGGGTGGGGGGGGGGGGGGGTGGGGGGGGGGGGGGGTGGGGGGGGGGGGGGGTGGGGGGGGGGGGGGGTGGGGGGGGGGGGGGGTGGGGGGGGGGGGGGGTGGGGGGGGGGGGGGGTGGGGGGGGGGGGGGGTGGGGGGGGGGGGGGGTGGGGGGGGGGGGGGGTGGGGGGGGGGGGGGGTGGGGGGGGGGGGGGGTGGGGGGGGGGGGGGGTGGGGGGGGGGGGGGGTGGGGGGGGGGGGGGGTGGGGGGGGGGGGGGGTGGGGGGGGGGGGGGGTGGGGGGGGGGGGGGGTGGGGGGGGGGGGGGGTGGGGGGGGGGGGGGGTGGGGGGGGGGGGGGGTGGGGGGGGGGGGGGGTGGGGGGGGGGGGGGGTGGGGGGGGGGGGGGGTGGGGGGGGGGGGGGGTGGGGGGGGGGGGGGGTGGGGGGGGGGGGGGGTGGGGGGGGGGGGGGGTGGGGGGGGGGGGGGGTGGGGGGGGGGGGGGGTGGGGGGGGGGGGGGGTGGGGGGGGGGGGGGGTGGGGGGGGGGGGGGGTGGGGGGGGGGGGGGGTGGGGGGGGGGGGGGGTGGGGGGGGGGGGGGGTGGGGGGGGGGGGGGGTGGGGGGGGGGGGGGGTGGGGGGGGGGGGGGGTGGGGGGGGGGGGGGGTGGGGGGGGGGGGGGGTGGGGGGGGGGGGGGGTGGGGGGGGGGGGGGGTGGGGGGGGGGGGGGGTGGGGGGGGGGGGGGGTGGGGGGGGGGGGGGGTGGGGGGGGGGGGGGGTGGGGGGGGGGGGGGGTGGGGGGGGGGGGGGGTGGGGGGGGGGGGGGGTGGGGGGGGGGGGGGGTGGGGGGGGGGGGGGGTGGGGGGGGGGGGGGGTGGGGGGGGGGGGGGGTGGGGGGGGGGGGGGGTGGGGGGGGGGGGGGGTGGGGGGGGGGGGGGGTGGGGGGGGGGGGGGGTGGGGGGGGGGGGGGGTGGGGGGGGGGGGGGGTGGGGGGGGGGGGGGGTGGGGGGGGGGGGGGGTGGGGGGGGGGGGGGGTGGGGGGGGGGGGGGGTGGGGGGGGGGGGGGGTGGGGGGGGGGGGGGGTGGGGGGGGGGGGGGGTGGGGGGGGGGGGGGGTGGGGGGGGGGGGGGGTGGGGGGGGGGGGGGGTGGGGGGGGGGGGGGGTGGGGGGGGGGGGGGGTGGGGGGGGGGGGGGGTGGGGGGGGGGGGGGGTGGGGGGGGGGGGGGGTGGGGGGGGGGGGGGGTGGGGGGGGGGGGGGGTGGGGGGGGGGGGGGGTGGGGGGGGGGGGGGGTGGGGGGGGGGGGGGGTGGGGGGGGGGGGGGGTGGGGGGGGGGGGGGGTGGGGGGGGGGGGGGGTGGGGGGGGGGGGGGGTGGGGGGGGGGGGGGGTGGGGGGGGGGGGGGGTGGGGGGGGGGGGGGGTGGGGGGGGGGGGGGGTGGGGGGGGGGGGGGGTGGGGGGGGGGGGGGGTGGGGGGGGGGGGGGGTGGGGGGGGGGGGGGGTGGGGGGGGGGGGGGGTGGGGGGGGGGGGGGGTGGGGGGGGGGGGGGGTGGGGGGGGGGGGGGGTGGGGGGGGGGGGGGGTGGGGGGGGGGGGGGGTGGGGGGGGGGGGGGGTGGGGGGGGGGGGGGGTGGGGGGGGGGGGGGGTGGGGGGGGGGGGGGGTGGGGGGGGGGGGGGGTGGGGGGGGGGGGGGGTGGGGGGGGGGGGGGGTGGGGGGGGGGGGGGGTGGGGGGGGGGGGGGGTGGGGGGGGGGGGGGGTGGGGGGGGGGGGGGGTGGGGGGGGGGGGGGGTGGGGGGGGGGGGGGGTGGGGGGGGGGGGGGGTGGGGGGGGGGGGGGGTGGGGGGGGGGGGGGGTGGGGGGGGGGGGGGGTGGGGGGGGGGGGGGGTGGGGGGGGGGGGGGGTGGGGGGGGGGGGGGGTGGGGGGGGGGGGGGGTGGGGGGGGGGGGGGGTGGGGGGGGGGGGGGGTGGGGGGGGGGGGGGGTGGGGGGGGGGGGGGGTGGGGGGGGGGGGGGGTGGGGGGGGGGGGGGGTGGGGGGGGGGGGGGGTGGGGGGGGGGGGGGGTGGGGGGGGGGGGGGGTGGGGGGGGGGGGGGGTGGGGGGGGGGGGGGGTGGGGGGGGGGGGGGGTGGGGGGGGGGGGGGGTGGGGGGGGGGGGGGGTGGGGGGGGGGGGGGGTGGGGGGGGGGGGGGGTGGGGGGGGGGGGGGGTGGGGGGGGGGGGGGGTGGGGGGGGGGGGGGGTGGGGGGGGGGGGGGGTGGGGGGGGGGGGGGGTGGGGGGGGGGGGGGGTGGGGGGGGGGGGGGGTGGGGGGGGGGGGGGGTGGGGGGGGGGGGGGGTGGGGGGGGGGGGGGGTGGGGGGGGGGGGGGGTGGGGGGGGGGGGGGGTGGGGGGGGGGGGGGGTGGGGGGGGGGGGGGGTGGGGGGGGGGGGGGGTGGGGGGGGGGGGGGGTGGGGGGGGGGGGGGGTGGGGGGGGGGGGGGGTGGGGGGGGGGGGGGGTGGGGGGGGGGGGGGGTGGGGGGGGGGGGGGGTGGGGGGGGGGGGGGGTGGGGGGGGGGGGGGGTGGGGGGGGGGGGGGGTGGGGGGGGGGGGGGGTGGGGGGGGGGGGGGGTGGGGGGGGGGGGGGGTGGGGGGGGGGGGGGGTGGGGGGGGGGGGGGGTGGGGGGGGGGGGGGGTGGGGGGGGGGGGGGGTGGGGGGGGGGGGGGGTGGGGGGGGGGGGGGGTGGGGGGGGGGGGGGGTGGGGGGGGGGGGGGGTGGGGGGGGGGGGGGGTGGGGGGGGGGGGGGGTGGGGGGGGGGGGGGGTGGGGGGGGGGGGGGGTGGGGGGGGGGGGGGGTGGGGGGGGGGGGGGGTGGGGGGGGGGGGGGGTGGGGGGGGGGGGGGGTGGGGGGGGGGGGGGGTGGGGGGGGGGGGGGGTGGGGGGGGGGGGGGGTGGGGGGGGGGGGGGGTGGGGGGGGGGGGGGGTGGGGGGGGGGGGGGGTGGGGGGGGGGGGGGGTGGGGGGGGGGGGGGGTGGGGGGGGGGGGGGGTGGGGGGGGGGGGGGGTGGGGGGGGGGGGGGGTGGGGGGGGGGGGGGGTGGGGGGGGGGGGGGGTGGGGGGGGGGGGGGGTGGGGGGGGGGGGGGGTGGGGGGGGGGGGGGGTGGGGGGGGGGGGGGGTGGGGGGGGGGGGGGGTGGGGGGGGGGGGGGGTGGGGGGGGGGGGGGGTGGGGGGGGGGGGGGGTGGGGGGGGGGGGGGGTGGGGGGGGGGGGGGGTGGGGGGGGGGGGGGGTGGGGGGGGGGGGGGGTGGGGGGGGGGGGGGGTGGGGGGGGGGGGGGGTGGGGGGGGGGGGGGGTGGGGGGGGGGGGGGGTGGGGGGGGGGGGGGGTGGGGGGGGGGGGGGGTGGGGGGGGGGGGGGGTGGGGGGGGGGGGGGGTGGGGGGGGGGGGGGGTGGGGGGGGGGGGGGGTGGGGGGGGGGGGGGGTGGGGGGGGGGGGGGGTGGGGGGGGGGGGGGGTGGGGGGGGGGGGGGGTGGGGGGGGGGGGGGGTGGGGGGGGGGGGGGGTGGGGGGGGGGGGGGGTGGGGGGGGGGGGGGGTGGGGGGGGGGGGGGGTGGGGGGGGGGGGGGGTGGGGGGGGGGGGGGGTGGGGGGGGGGGGGGGTGGGGGGGGGGGGGGGTGGGGGGGGGGGGGGGTGGGGGGGGGGGGGGGTGGGGGGGGGGGGGGGTGGGGGGGGGGGGGGGTGGGGGGGGGGGGGGGTGGGGGGGGGGGGGGGTGGGGGGGGGGGGGGGTGGGGGGGGGGGGGGGTGGGGGGGGGGGGGGGTGGGGGGGGGGGGGGGTGGGGGGGGGGGGGGGTGGGGGGGGGGGGGGGTGGGGGGGGGGGGGGGTGGGGGGGGGGGGGGGTGGGGGGGGGGGGGGGTGGGGGGGGGGGGGGGTGGGGGGGGGGGGGGGTGGGGGGGGGGGGGGGTGGGGGGGGGGGGGGGTGGGGGGGGGGGGGGGTGGGGGGGGGGGGGGGTGGGGGGGGGGGGGGGTGGGGGGGGGGGGGGGTGGGGGGGGGGGGGGGTGGGGGGGGGGGGGGGTGGGGGGGGGGGGGGGTGGGGGGGGGGGGGGGTGGGGGGGGGGGGGGGTGGGGGGGGGGGGGGGTGGGGGGGGGGGGGGGTGGGGGGGGGGGGGGGTGGGGGGGGGGGGGGGTGGGGGGGGGGGGGGGTGGGGGGGGGGGGGGGTGGGGGGGGGGGGGGGTGGGGGGGGGGGGGGGTGGGGGGGGGGGGGGGTGGGGGGGGGGGGGGGTGGGGGGGGGGGGGGGTGGGGGGGGGGGGGGGTGGGGGGGGGGGGGGGTGGGGGGGGGGGGGGGTGGGGGGGGGGGGGGGTGGGGGGGGGGGGGGGTGGGGGGGGGGGGGGGTGGGGGGGGGGGGGGGTGGGGGGGGGGGGGGGTGGGGGGGGGGGGGGGTGGGGGGGGGGGGGGGTGGGGGGGGGGGGGGGTGGGGGGGGGGGGGGGTGGGGGGGGGGGGGGGTGGGGGGGGGGGGGGGTGGGGGGGGGGGGGGGTGGGGGGGGGGGGGGGTGGGGGGGGGGGGGGGTGGGGGGGGGGGGGGGTGGGGGGGGGGGGGGGTGGGGGGGGGGGGGGGTGGGGGGGGGGGGGGGTGGGGGGGGGGGGGGGTGGGGGGGGGGGGGGGTGGGGGGGGGGGGGGGTGGGGGGGGGGGGGGGTGGGGGGGGGGGGGGGTGGGGGGGGGGGGGGGTGGGGGGGGGGGGGGGTGGGGGGGGGGGGGGGTGGGGGGGGGGGGGGGTGGGGGGGGGGGGGGGTGGGGGGGGGGGGGGGTGGGGGGGGGGGGGGGTGGGGGGGGGGGGGGGTGGGGGGGGGGGGGGGTGGGGGGGGGGGGGGGTGGGGGGGGGGGGGGGTGGGGGGGGGGGGGGGTGGGGGGGGGGGGGGGTGGGGGGGGGGGGGGGTGGGGGGGGGGGGGGGTGGGGGGGGGGGGGGGTGGGGGGGGGGGGGGGTGGGGGGGGGGGGGGGTGGGGGGGGGGGGGGGTGGGGGGGGGGGGGGGTGGGGGGGGGGGGGGGTGGGGGGGGGGGGGGGTGGGGGGGGGGGGGGGTGGGGGGGGGGGG